>NW_011888824.1:9754764-9798319 GCF_000151845.1 Pteropus vampyrus | reverse complement strand
GTTTGTGCATGCAGTATACAGATATAGGAACACTATATATATATATAGTGTACATATATAGGAAGCACAGTCCCATGATGCTATTCTCTAGGCAGAGCTTCTAGGGGTTTATGGGTTTTAGGACATGTCTGGTCCTGAAACTATACAAATATATAATGCAGTTACTCCTTGTCATGAGATTACCCTTCGGTGAAGTCACACTGGCTTTGAGGGTAATGTAGGAATAGATCATTGTTGGTAGATATTTGTCATGGTCTTGATTTTTATTCAATGTTGACTTTGTACTTTGGCCTGGCCCTAGAAGCCATACTGGCTGCTGTAATAAAGTTGTACAAATGTATTTTCTACTCAGGTTTGGTAACCTAACCAAATAGGCCTTTTTTGAGTTAAGAGTGACAAGTTAATCTCAGCATCTTTAAAGTTATTTTCTGCTTGCTTTCTTAGAAGGTGTAAATACTTCATTGTTTAGGGAGTTCTTTGTTTATAATTCATTTATTCTTCCAATACTAAGAAAGATGCTATTAGTGGGATAGATTTTCTGTTAGAACACATTTTAATCTGTGCACATATATATTCTTCCTAGAAAAAGAGAAAAATATCCATTTACTAGCATCTAGGGGTACAAGGAAATGATGAAAATGGGGGGAAAGGCATATTCATTTTTCTCCAAAAGGTAATAGGATATTAATTTTGAAAGAGTATCAATTAATATGTAGAGATAAAAGTTGGTAGTATCCTACTTGTATATCTTTCATTTTTTGTTATATTTATAAAGAATTTGATAAAGATGATTAGTCATGCAGTAAGGATTCAAAGGACTTAGACTTTTAAAAGAATTTAGCTTGGTGTAAAGATGACTAAGTAAAGGGTACTCAACTTCCCTTGGTCTTGGAGCATTTAAGCTTCTGCGCCCACACAGTGAACATGCAGCTCCGAAAAACTAATCACAGTTGTGATGTTTGTGGTTGCTCCTCTTTGAAATTCTTTCTGATATTTCCGTACTCTTTTTCATGTCTACTACCCCTTGGAGTCATGTTCCTGGATCTCTGATAGCCCGTGGCTTTACTGGTCTGCTCCAGGTACTTGCCTTAGGGGCACTTGTTCTGATCATCAGTTTAAGCAATTGACTTTCATCCCACCACCTCAGACAATCTTTTGTTATTTACATGTTACGTTCATCATGGCAGTAGCTGAGAGATAACTATTTTTTCCCATGTTGACTGCTTTATTTTAAAACCTTTTTTCAATGGGGCTGTTCTACCTGCCTTTTTTCTTGGGCAAGTAGAGGATATTTAATTAATTATTAATTTTAGTTATCTCTAGCATACATTGTGTTGGGTCATTCTTATCTTTATATTATATCCCATATATAGGTGAAATCTCTAGGTGTCTAAACATATCAGTGCTTCTTTCAAGGCTTGACATTCCCTTAGGAAAAGAATTAAATTGTATATTGGGTTCAATTCATTCTAGATTCATACCTTATCTTTTCTCTAGTCACCATCACATGGGTGGTGATGAGCATTGGAGGGAAAAGAGAGAGAGAGAGAGAGAGAGAGAGAGAGAGAGAGAGAGAGATTGAAGGTACTGTATGTTTTTAGAGGAAATCTAAGGGCAATATGGAAAAGGAAATTTGAATGTGGTAGGGAAGAGGAGAACTTGGAAGCTGGTGGAAATCATCTCTGCATAAAATGTAAATGTGTTTTCAATTGCTCTTCTCATTACTTGCCCCTCTTGGCCAAAGTGACTGGAGGTTGATTGTACATGCACATGTAAGAGGAAAACTTTCAAAGACTCAGTGTATAAAGAGCCAGTAGTCACCCTACAATGTGATATAGGCACTTACTAATTCTTGATTCTCTTCCCCATTTCAGCCCCTACCTGCTTTTCCCTTGATTTCTCTTATGACAGTAAATGGTGCCCCTATTTATTCCTAGACTCAAGCCAAAACCTTTGCAGTTATTTCTGATTCCTCTATTTCCCTCATACTAGGGCAGGGGGAAGTGGGCACAGCTTTCTCATCGAATTTAACATAGCCTACAGGCCCTTCAGAATCTGGCTCCTGGCTAATCTCTGAATTCTTCCACTTCTTCCCTTGCTCATCACACACCAATTCTGTTGATGCAGAATTGGTTCTTGGAATGCAGATCCATTATCCACCTCAGGGCCTTTGCACTTGCAGTTCTCTCTGCCTGTAGTACTCTTTTCCTGGATATCTATCTGGTCCATTTTATTTGGGTTTCTATCCACATATCATTTCATTAGAAAGGCCTTCCATGGCTACTCTATTTAAAATAGACCTTACCACTGCTTTATTTATCTCACTTGATTTTTTTTTCATTGTAGCACTTACTACTACCTAACGTGCTTTATTATATACTATTATATTATATATTTATATATGTATTGATTTATTGCATGTTTCACTCACTAAAAGGTGTTATATGTGTTTTCTTTTATGTTTGTTATTTGTTTCTCTTTTGTGATCAAAGATTTGTTAAATGAATAAATAAACTGACAGGCAAGAGAATGATCTTCTTAGAACTAGTAGCCATAACCTAGAACAATATTCATTGAAACAACTTTATGGTAAAGACAAGAGTAAATAGCAAGTAATTACATTATTTTCAGGGTGCTGGGTATGGAAATAACTTCCTGCCTAACCCTAGGTCCTGCCTGTCTTTTTGACCTCCAAGGAGAAGTTATTTGATGAGTCAGAGGCCAGAAACTGTAGCTTGGTGACTCCCTGGGGTAAACCAGCCCCCTTATAGAAGGAAATGAAGTTCTTTGCAACTTTTTGAACCACAGGTTTCTGATAAATAGATTACCAAGCGGATGCTTTCCTTAACAAGGTGAAATCATAAACACTTAAAATAACAAAAGAAAACCCAGTAGAAACAGAGTACTTATTCTCAAGGAAATGTAGAGAGGAGACAAGTTTCAAGCCATATTTCTATAGTGACTAAGTATCTTAGAACTTGGCCTATTAACTGTGGCAAACTGTAGCGGTGGACTATGGGGACATGCTCCAGTAAGGGCTATTTAGAACAATGGTAATAACGTGTCAATAATAGGAAAGATAGACTAATTACCTAATTGTGTGAGCTAAAAATCACATAATCTTTGTGAACAAAGAAGTTCCTCTGTCTTTGTGAAGTAGAGAATAGAATTGAAATGTATCAATCAACGTATAGTATATAGCATTTGGAAGAGCATGACTGGCCAGACTCTTACCATAGAGGATGGAAAGTGTGAATTTCAAACAAGATGAATTTCAGAGACATGGGAGGGCTCAGTCACAGCAGACAGGAAATAATCAGAAAATAAAATCTAGGAAGAAGAAAACTGAAAGTGGAGTTAATAGTGTCTTTTGCTTTATAAAGTGTTCTTTTGCAGACAATAATGAACGGCTGTTTTTTACCCCTTCTTTGAAATCTCCATCGCTCTCTACCTCTGTGAAACAGACTCTTCTGTTAGAGCAATCCCTTGATTATGTGGTACTCTAACTCAGCTGCCTGGAATATCCTTCACCCCGCTTCATGATCTGGTGAAACTTTCCTATTTCAAAGCAGACACCTTCCAACCTTTCTAGAAGGACGAGCCTTCTGTGTTCATTTCTTCCATGGTACTGTAATTTCTTTCCACTATCACTGTGCCATGTTGGCCTGCTGAAGTGCTTTCAGGGCCTGCTCCCCAATAGCCTGAGATTTTTCATAAATCCAAGTATTGCTTTAATTATTCCCATCTTACTTTAGCACAGAGTAGATTCTCCTGTAAATTTCATCTTCTGTACAAGGTCTTTCTATTGCCCTAATTTTAAAGTAATTTGTATCTCTAGCCTTCTGTACTACCATTTCTTTTTTACTTCCCCTGATGCATTTGTCACGGTCTGCCCTGCAGAAATACTTGAGTTTATGTGTCTGCTCCCTTCAGAAGACCAGAGACCCCTTGATGGCAGGGACCATGTCTGAACTTGTACTTTCTTATGTGCCTAGCTTAGTGCTGGTTCATAGTGAATGCTCAAAAACAATGTTTAAATTAGACTAAAGAAATATTGACTTAGGCTTCCAAGTGAAAACTTCTTATCTCTTAGGTGAGAAATTGCCTATCTGTGATGGCTGTTAAGCATTGGTTTGGATAGCATAATAGAATGCTTAATTTTTTCCTGAAGGTTATGTAATTAAAAATGGAATAAATTCATATCTTTGAAAGGGGAGGAATAGATATTATAACTTTGCAAGTTAGCTTATTTTCACTCAAAATTTAGTAACTTTTCCCGCACTCTTCCTTAATCGATTATTTCAAGAATGTTAATATAAATACATACAAAGTTCTGTGAAGAAGAGAAATTTCAGACAAATTCAGGAATGCCAAATGTCATTACATCACAACAAGACCACCAAAGACCATAGTACATTCAAAATCAAAATCCTACCAAATCCAAAGAACTGAATTACTAATAGTAGAATTTTAGGCACATGGGGGAAAGCAGATGGGTTAGATGGTAAAATCTGATCAGCTCTTCAAATCATAACATGGAGGCTAAATGTCTGCTATACATTGGACTGGTACAAAGAAAATCAATCTTACCAATCCTTTCTTGACCTGAAATAGAAGTTCTTTCTTCAGAAGAAGGGACTCATGATTAAACTATAAAAGTATAGAGCGATCTATGGAGTCTATGGAGTCTATATCGTTGCTTGCTCTGTTTTTTTACTCACAGTAAAGTCACTCAGCCAATCTCACTTGGTTTCATGATAGACTTTAGTCCTCCACATAAGTTAATTCAATTTTTTACTCTTTCCTTAATCATAATTTTAGATATAATATTATAACAAGATTGCTTTCTCTAATTGAAAGAACATGAAATATAGGTCTATGAATTCCCTCTTATCTCTACCATGGTGAACCATCCTCCTGAACTAAAAGAGAAATCAAAGAAAGTCTCCCTTTGGTTATTGTTTTCAAAACTTATTGAATCAATATGGTTAAAGTTTTTCATTTTATTTTGCAGATCACATAAATGTATCTCCTCCCTTTTTTCAAGTCTCATTTGGCACATAAAATTACTCTTTAAGATATTATATAGATTGTCAGTAATTGAAGGCAATATCCAATATTTCTGCAGGGGAGAAACAGCTTTGTTTTTTCTGTTCATCCTTTCAAGTTTAAGAAATTTTAGTATTTGCAAAATATACCAAGTATAAACTAGAGATTCCTTGAGGCCTGTTTTAAAGATAGTTGTTTTGATTTTGCAAATAGTATATTCCAAATGAGTTAGCCAGCAGGGCAGATATTGCAGACATGGATTCATTTTGGAATTGTACTGTGAACTTATCATTCCATAGATGGCTCTGTTTGTTAATCAATCTAAGTTTAATATTTTTACTAAAAAAGAATTAAGTTTCTTCAGAAGTATGCTAAATTGTGACTCAGATGTATTTCTATGTTGCACCTCACACCAAATAAAGCTCATGTAAAGAGTATGATGACAACTGATCCTTGACATATTCTGTGCCTTCCAAGAAAGGTCAAAAAGTATAGGCTTCTTTACAGATGAGATACCTCATTGTTCTTTGAGAATAGTCTGAATTTAAGTTCATGCACTCTCCTTCTACTGAAATGCATCTACTGGCCTTGGATTATTTGTCAAGAAGGATGGGAAAGAAAATTTGAATGTAAGCTTCATGAACGTATAGACCATCTTGTTCATAACTGTTTTCCAAGTTTCTAACAGCATTAGTTTTAAGGCCAAAAATTAAAAATTTAATAAGTACTTATAAAATGAATGAAAATCAATGGTTTTCCTGTTTATAATCCTTTTTTTTTTTTTTTTTAATGTAGGAGATGCCCCTTGCTGTTTTAGATTGCAGTGATCAAGATCAAGAGTTTTTAGTGTAAAGCAGGCCTGGGATAACTATTGATCTGGTCAAGTTACTAAATATTTTTCTAAAACCTTAGTCTTCTCATTTGAAAAGGTGATAAATGAGATGCTGTATGTAAAGCCCTTTAAAGTGTTTAGCACATAATAAGTTTATGATAGATGGGATTTCTTACAAATAGTGAATTTTATAGAACATTTGCTTACATTGATTTTTACTTGTTCTGTTACAGAAATAGAGGAGACCCTGCTTGAGCTCTAGCTGTATTTTATTTTTGAATTAAGGCTTGCCTGTGTGTGTCTGGACAACTGAGTACCTTGTGAGGGGATTATTTATATGAGGTCTGTGGTGCTTCCTGAAAAGGCCGGTATAACAGAAGAGATTTGAAGCATATCACTTTGGTTAAAATCAAAGACAAAAGGTTATTTTTGAGGATGGTGCCTCCTGCTGGTCAGCCAGCTCCCAGGTTGAATTCTAGAGTGGAGCTAAATACTAAACCCTAAAATCACCATTTCAGCAAAATCATTTATTTTTTAAAATACAAGACATCATCAGCATCATTAGTTCTAGCAGCATTGGTAGCTGGGGAGACAAAGATGTATATTTTGTAAGAATTCTTGCAACTTAGGTTCAACATTGGCATACTGTCACTTCAGACACAATCCATTGGCCAGATAGAACAAGTCATCAGGGAAAATAGACTCTTACCTCCTGATGGGAGTAGCTGCAAAGTCACATTGCAATGAATAAAGGAGAATGGGGAGACAATTGGGGCTATTCTATTAACACCCCCTTCTTCTCCCTCGTCCTTGGGTTTCCAAATGCTTCAATTAATCATGATATCAAGCTGAAATTCCAAAATTTAAAATCTAAATTTGTTTCAAATATGACTCCTTACATGTAGTTCCTTTTGATGCACAGAACTATGAACTAAAATGACAAGTTAACTGCCTCCCACCTACCCAACATAGAGATAGCAATAAGATGATGGCAAAAAACACTGTCATCAAGCAGGAGAAGAAGAATGGGAAGCACATAACAGTCACTGGTTTCTAGCAGTTCTGAAGTTCAGCTAGAAACATATTGCCAGACCCTCTTATCTTGGGAGTTGGGAATGTTTCTTAATTAGACCTAAGCTCTCCCTGGAAGTATATTCTCAGCCCATTGTCCCTATTGTTGCCTAGCAGTGGCTCTGCAGTCCTTAGCTTTTCATCACTTTTTACTCTCGCCACTCATTTTTCCTTGGCCGCGACCCCCTTGGCCACTTCTGAAGAAACAGCCCATTTTTGCCAGCAGATTCACTTTGGTAGCCTGCTTCCTTCCTATATCATGTTGAAGGTCAAGATCTTTTTACAATTTGAACAACATGTGCCTTTTAGTACAGGGTATTGGTATTTTCACAAGCATATTGACTAAAAACTTTGTGACTTTATCTTCTAATAAATTGAGTAAATGTCCACTCCATTGAACAAAAATCAAACATTCCTCTTTCTCTAGACTTGCTGCTACTTGGGGATGGCTTTTGTGGAACCACACTGTGAAGATTCACATAAGTTCTTTCATCTAAATTAGAGGTCCTATTAGATATCACCTAATTCTCTCAGAGATTTTAACCCTTGGTTTCACCTTTGTCCTCAGTCTGGGGACACTGGTAATGAGAAATAGTTTTGTTTTTCCATTCAGTAAGTTATGGCCCATGATATCACCTTCAAGTTCTGTTTGCAAACTGGTCAGTTATTTCTTTATCTTATTATTATTATTGTTTTATTATTATTTGTATATCCTATCATATGCTAAACACTTCTAACATTTTATTTGGAGATTTCCTTAAACAGATCCAAAAGTTCATTAGATACATTTTTCATCTTCCATGTAAGCCAGACTACCATTTTTCCAGCTGTTTTGCTGCTCCATAGCACAGGTCACCATATTTTCATCTTCCAATATAATTTCTCACCATTTTTCTAATTTTTGCTAACAGTTTGCTTTCTGTTTTCCAACCTCTGCTTCTTACCAAGTCCCAAAGTCAATAGTGTATGTCTTATGTTTTGTTAAAGCAGCACCCCTCTTAGGTATTAACTTCTATATTCTTTAGTTATTATTGCATAATAACCAAAAATTAGAACTGAAAGCCATAAGAAACTCATTATTATTCCTGAGACTGTGGGTCAGCTTGGCAGTTTTGATCTTGATTGGATTTGCTCAACTGTTGGAGTCACTCAGCAGAATGGCTGAGGGCTGCATGAAACAGGAAGTTGGTTGCTTTTGGCTGTTGGGGGTGACTCATTATCTGGCAAACTAGCCTGGGATTATTCTCATGGTACTAGACAGAGTTCTAAGAGAGAGGAAGCAAAAATGTGTAAGACCTGTGGAGGTCCAGGCTCAGAAGTAGGCACATTGTCACTTCTGACCTTTCCATTGGCCACGTCAAGTCATAAAGCCAATCTAGATGCCAGGAACGGGGAAATAAATTTCACCTCTTAAGAGAAATTTCAGAGTCACATTTTAAGACATGGATTAAAAAAAAAATACTGGAGTATTGGGGCCATTTTTTGTCATCAATCTGTCACAGTTTTAAACTCTGAAAAGTTGTTTATCTTATGCAAGATAGATGGCTTTGGGGTTCTATGGAGTCAATTCTATGGGCTACTGGCTTTGGCCTGGTTCCTCCTATCTTCTTTCAAAGGGGGAACAGTAGTTCTTAAGACATGTATTTGAGGCCAGCTATATATGGTTCCGTTGCCTGTTGCTTACAATAGTGGGATAATTCCTAAAATACATTGTTGTTTATCTCAATTGTTGCACCCAATAGCTCAGTTCTTTGGGATTGGAGGTCACCATTGCAGTAACGTTCAGTGCTTTACCAGTTCTATGAGTTCCTCCAAAAAGTACCTGCCCAGGAAATTTAACCCAAGATATGGTTAAATTTTTAGTACTCAGGAAACAGAGGCTTAACCCCTTTAGGTGTTTTAGGAAGAACGTGGCCAGGTATCACAGATTCACTATTTTGGTGATATTGTATTTTCACATGTTAATTAAGATTTCTTCTCCTTGTTCCCACTGCTCAGCTCTCTTGTTCTCTTTTCTTCAGCTTTCTGCATGAGCCGTCTTCAGAGTGAGGAGTTAACCGGAGCAAGAAAGCAAATTGTTAGCATTTGAACTTCTAAGGAGACAGTTGTAAATCATCAAAAGCCATGATTTTAGCATAAATGATAAGTTCGTCGGAATACTTAGCGAGATTTTTCAGCCTTTGGGAGGAAAGATAAAGTCAGTTGACTGAGGAAGGAAGTTGAGAAAAGAGGAGAACAAAGTTGGTTGTTGTGAATCCCTGAGAAAGGAGCATGTACCCTACCTGGATTATCCTTAGGGTTAAAGTCCTCTGTGTTGGCAGGAATAATAGAAATGTAAGAACATTTGGGGACCTTTATAAGAAGAGTTCTCTATACCTTACTGCACAGGTTATAATTAGGAGAAACTATAAGTCTCCCTGAGAAGCCCTGAGTCCAGCATGGAGCCAGAGCAGAAACGTGGCCCTAGTTGAAGGAGACATCTAGCAGACAGGGCCTACATCTCACTGTGGGGTGGGAAAAAAAGCTGGAAATGCCTGATTTTCTCAAGTGTTGACCAAAAGGGCTGGTAGACTTGGAGGCACTTTGTAGTTTGGTCATGCTGGTCACAGAATACATGGACCAGGAGAACACAGGCCATAGAGGGGCTACACATGTTCACAACAGATTGAGCTGCATATCAGCTGGTGTTACTGTGGCCTGGGGAGGACTGAGGCTGAGTGCTGCATTCCCTCTCGAAATTAAGAAAGCAAGTTTTCCCTTCTGAACTATCTCCAGGAGAATTCTGACTTGACTGAAGGTTTACCTAAATGAAACTGAGTAAAATCCAGAAAAGACAATTTATTTTGAACTAGCAAGACTCATGTTCTTGGTATCAGTAAAAATGGGGTTTGAGAATTAAGTACAATTATAGAAATATCTTACTTAGTTCACTAATTCCAAGGTACACATTTCTTTTTCACATTTTAATATAACTGAAATTGAGGTACAGCACATAATCCACAGCATATCAAAGTTTAGTTGGCAGTGATTTTTTTTCTTAATGTTATGTAAAACAACAGTGCATCTTACCAATGATGATGTCTCAAATTTAATGAAATACAGTATAATGGAAGTTAAATCTTTGCATACCTAGGATTTGTAGAATTCACTTACTAAAACTGAAATGCTAAGAATTTAAAATCTATGGCTTAGCCTTTCTTGGTGTTCCTAACTCTTCCTTTATTCATAATGACATCATTCCTTATAGACCCACAAGCCTATGGGATGACAGTTTAAAATGTGGTGTCTAAGATAGGAAAGACTATTACTGCTGCTCAGAGTTGAGCTGAATGCCACCTGGGGCCAAAATGACGATGGCATGGGGCCAGTCCATAAAATGTATTGTATACTATATATGTATTACACACACTGAAAACAGTTTGGAAATCTATTTTGATACTAATATCTTCTTAGTAGGATTATAAGTAATTCTATTTCTTTTCTATGATCTGCCATTATTTCAAAATTTCTGTAATGGAATATTCTTTTCTAAATTATATAAAAAAGATTTTTTTTTTTAAAGTAAAATGCCAGGGTCTTAAGTACAATTTCCAGGCCACTGTGGCTGCCCTCCATCTCTTTACTACCAAGGCCAGTAGCAAAGGAATGCATATCCTCTGCCACATTTATACCACTAGCGTTTCATGAACTGTTCCTTTTAAAGAAGCTCATATTCAAACACTTATTTTTTCTTTATTATTACTTTTTAATATCTCTAAGGTAGATAGTTAAGTGCAAGTTAATTGGAGAGCAAAATAGTATGTGTGGGAATTTTTAAAAAATCAAAAAATATACCTTTAAGAAATATACTGGGCATCAAAATATTTTTACATAATTTGTTCTATAAAAATTACAATTCCAGAATACTAAGTATATTGCATCTCAAATAGGATATACGTTCTTGGAGCTCAGCTAATTAGTTTATTTTGTAGTTTGTTTAATCTCTGATCAATAAATTACAAAACTGTAGACAAGTCATTCTAAAATACTGTCTGATTAACTATGCTTGTAAAATCTCAGGGTGAGGGACTGAGTGTACCTTCAAATCTATGTTTTACAATGTTCCAGCTTTTAGTATTGTCTTCTCACATACTATATATTCAATAAGCTATTACTGAACAAAGTGTAATGTCTAAACTAATACTCCACACTATAAAATAATATTACACATTATGTTATAATGCTGGAATTTTATGTCCCTATAAAATTGTTTTAGGAAATGATTTTTGGGTCCAAGCTCTAGGCTTTTTTTCCTTGAGTGCATCTCATTTTAAAGCAGTTTAGTTGACATTTATTTTCCTTAAAATCAAACACCGTGAAACATGATAGAATATTGATCACCTTACTTTACTATTTTCAGAATCCATTATCTCTTTTGTGATAGAGAACTGCTAAAACTGCATGGTTTGGTAGCTCACCATGATTCATGGGAAGGTTTTATCAGGAGACCTCATGCCATGCTCAGGATGGCATCCAAGACACATTCAGAAAATTCCTCAGAGCCCTCTCTAAACTCTAGATGTAGCTCAGGCAGAGTGTGACTTTAGTGTCAAAGTTGTGTTCCTTTCCTAAATACAAACAACTGTGATGACAATAAACAAGTTTCTTGTGATGGTTAATTTAACGTGTCAACTTGACTGGGCTAACAGATGCCCAGATGGCTGGTAAAAAGTTACCTCTGCATTTGCCTGTGAGGATGTTGCTGAAAGAGATTAGCATTTGATTCAGTAGACAGTAAAGAAGAAAGCCCTCACCAATGAGGGTGGGCATTAACCAGTCCTTTGAGAGCCTGAATACAACAAAAAGGCAGAGGAAGGGTAAATTCTCTCACTCTGTTTGAGCTGAGACATCAATCTCCTCCTGCTAGACATTGGCACTCCTGGTTCTCAGCCTTTCAGAGTGAGACTGAACCTATACCATCACTCCCCTAATTCTCGGATTTTGAACTCAAACTAAATTATTCTGCAGACTTGCCTAATTCTCCAGCTTGCAGACGGCATATGGTGGGACTTGTTGGCCTCCATAACTGCATGAACCAATTCCTATAATAAATCTCCTCATATATATATATATACCTATATATCTCTATATATCCATATATATTCTGTTGGTTCTTTTTCTCTGGAGAACCCTGATTAGTATATTTCTCAACCTTTTTTTTTCTCCTGGGCCACACATGAACATTGAATTTTAGATTCAGGACACAGTTGTATATAGGAACCAGAAGTTTTCTAGATATTTAGAGATATCCCTAAAACTGCTAAGAGGAAAAGACAAAAGCAAATACAATAACAAAACAAAACAAAAAATCACATGGATCTTATATTGGTATAATAGTCATATAAGTTTTGTCCTAAGCGGGTGCTTTTTAAAGAGTGTAAAAGATTGCATAGAAAACGGGGAAATGGTTATTTTTTTTATTAAAAAATTTAAAGAATGTCTTGATTTTTATAGGTACCTACCCTATAAATAATACAAATATGGATAGACAAGCAAATATAGAGAACATATACTGCTGAAGAAAAAGCAAGAATGTATATTATAACTCTACTTGAATTTTAAAAATTGAAGAAAGGTTGGACTTCATTAAAATTTGAAACTTTTGTGATTCAGAGGATACTATTACGAAAGTGAAAAGAGAACCGACAGAATCATGTATCATATGTATCAAGTTATGTGTATAATAAGAGACTTGCATGTGGAATATGTAAAGAGTCTTACAACTCAGTTATAAAAAATGGACCAATTAAAAAAAAATGGACCAATAATCTGAACAGATATCTCTCCAAAAATGAAAATATAAATGGCCAATAAGCATGTGAAAATATTCTCAATATTATTTGTCACCAGGGAATGAAAATCAAAACCATATCCAATTGGGTAACTATATGAAAAAGGAGACTATGGAGAAATTGGAATTTTTATTCACTACTGGTGGGAATATAAAGTAATGCAGCCACTCTGGAAAAGTTTGGCAGTTCTTCAAAAGAATAAATGTAGAGTTACTATAAGACCCTGAAATTCTACTCCTAGGTATATATCCAAGAGAAATGAAAATTTATGCCCACAAAAATCTTGTACACCAGTGTTCATAGCAGTATTATTAATAGTCCCCCAAATGGAAACAACACAAATTTCTTTCAACTGATGAATGAATAAACAAAATACAACATTTCCGTATAAGGAAATGTTATTTCGCTATAAAGGGGGATGAAGTATTGAAACATGTTATACCTTGGTTAAAACTCGAAAATATTATATTAAGTGAAAGAAGTCAGTCACTAAAATCTGGTTTTGCATTATTTCATTCATACGAAACGTCCAGAATAGACAAATATTTAGAGACAGAAAGTAAAGTAGTGGTTGCCTAGGGATGGGGAGGATAGTGGGGAATGGGGAATGACTGTTAATGCATATGGGGTTTCTTTTGGGGGTGATGAAAATGTTCTAAAACTGATTGTGGTGTTAGTTGTCCATCTCTGTGAATATACTAAAAACCATTGAATTAAGCACTTTCAATGGATGAATTGTATGGCATATGAATTATATACCTCAATAATATATATAAAAATTGAAGTGCATGCTCTGGTTCTGCCAAGAGAGAGACTTTCTAGTTCCACCGAAAATAGATTAGCCCCATCATTCTTCCCAGATATCCTTCTTACAGCTAAAAATCTCTAGATGTAATACAACAACAAGCAGAGGAAGAGTGAAAGGTGGAAGTAAGAAAGTGGACAACCTAGAGACCTTGTGGACAACCTAGGGACTTTAGGAATGACATGGCGGCGAGTTCTCTGGATTTTTCATTGCCTTCCCTGTATCTCACACAGAGCACTGCAGAAGCCTCCCACCTAGAACTAGCAACACACACAGACAAAAAGGCTCCAAGGAAATCATATCCCTTTAGGCAAAGGGTCAAAAAAGTGGTCTAATGACAGAAAATTTTTTTGACAATATCTACCTGTTCTGGCCAAATGCCAATGGAAAAACTATCTCTCTGCCTCCCACGGTTTCAGCTGGGATCAGTTAGGAGTTCATTTTCTACCACTACTCCCTACCCGCTGCCCTGAGAAAGTATGCAGCACTCTCTGATTTTCCACTGTGTGGTGTTGGTGGAGCCCAGCTGAGAGCAGTTCTTCCGGCTCAGCCCAGCAGAAGCAGAAGGCCGTTAACTGATTTCCCTGCTGGTATACTATTGACAAGATGGAAGAGGCAGGTGATCTTTCATTCCCTCCAGGCAGAAGTAGACAGTTGTCTTGATTCTCCTGCCAGGGTAGCATCAGTGAGGCTGTGGGAAGCAGATCTTCCATTTCTCACCGGGCGAAAGCAGATGATACTCTGATTTCCCATCAGGATAGTGCTGGCAGGGTTCAGTCGGGTGAGCTGAGCCCCTTCCCCACTGAATAATTAAGTCTTATTAATAAGACTTAGTAAGGTAGTGAGGGTGCCATCTCATGTCAGTAGGACCCGGTGGGGAGCAAATGGATGCAGATTTATTATGGATAGTTTATCCACTTATTTTTCATTACCACAAGTTAACCCATGGGTAAGATAAAAAAGAAACCATCAAAAGAAAATCTCAAAACTCACAAACATTTAATTTCTATGTCTATTAATGTACATCAGTAATTTGATGCTTATCAAATAATAGTACATATAGAATGTCTCACAATTATCACTATGTATCTTTTGAGCACTGTGGTCAAGCAGCACTGGACTTGAAGATGTCAGCATGACAGTTGAAATGAATTTGAATTTTGTTTTTCTTCTTGCTTTGGCTTTAAAATCCCATGGTTACTGCAGGTTAGGCTATTTTTGTCTTCAAGCTTCAATGAGCTAGCTGTGTTCATAAAGAAGCAGAACAATGGAGGAAGAATGAGGAGGTAAATGAAGAGGCCATGGAGGAGGAGGGAGTCTCTACTTGAGCAATTATAAATTGTTCATGGGGAATGGTTGAATATGAGTGCCCTTGACTTTTGGCAACATGTTTACTAAGAAAATAGCTCCCATTAGTCTACAATGAGAGTGTTCAACAAGTAAGAGCTCAGGGCTCCACTTCATTTTCCTTTCGAATTAATCTCCTCAAAGTCTTTCTTCAAGAATCCATTAGTAGGTCAGAGGGCTTAGCATCAGTTTCATTCTCTACTATTCTTTTCTTCTCATGACTCTTCCTGTCCTTCTCCCCTCCCCTCCACTTTGGGCTCTGTTTTTCCTTTTTCTTTTAGAAGCTGTAAAATATATAAGGGATAAATTATTTTTCCTTCATCAGAATTGAGTCATTATGTGCATATGGTACTTAGTAATGACTTGGTTATCATTTAGTGTAATGGATGTTTATAAGGTAAAAAGAACATTGTTCATAACTAACATGAATTTTCTTAGTAATTCGGAGCGTTTACTAGTATAAATGTAAATGTAAATATTTTAGGTGGAAGAAATGCAAATTTTCAAGCCACTGCCCTTTCAGCAGGGCTGTTGTAATTTTCATTAGGCTTGTTGAAAAGTCAATGGATGTAAGACTGTGTGTTATAACTCATGAAGTTCAATACTCACGGGCAGTATTTTCATCCACTTGAAAACTGAAGAATATTGAACTATTCTAAGGAGAAACACTGCATTCCATTGTTTGTAAAAGTTATTAAGGAAATCTTTTATTGTACTAATTGTTTTAACTAATATTTCCCATTTTCAACAAATAGGACTCTGAAAACTTTGTTGGTAAAAAAGAGGGGTAGATATTATTGTGCACATTAGTCACATGGACCTGGCTGAGAGCTTTAAGCCATGAGTTTTAGAGTGTAAGTAGAAGATAAAACTCAGAAACTAAAATTATTGACCCAATAAGTGGTATGAATATATCTACGTATCCAAATAAAAAGAGTACCACCGAAGTGGCTAGCTAGATCCTTCAGCTTCTTTGTATCTTATCCTCTACCTGCTTGGCAGTGGAATAAACCTGAAGTAAAAGAGAAAGAGCTTCCTCAGATAATTTTATTCTTATCTGAAGATAATATTCTGTTTCTTATAATTACTCTACCTATTGTGAGTTAGTAAACTCTTTTATATTGATATACATAACACGTGGTTTATAAGCATTATTTATAACGAAGATGTAAGGAAGACGTAACTGCAACAGTGGTAAACCCATGGATTTACAGTTTGATTAATTTACCTAAGTGGCTGCCTTCCTCCCTTACTAGTTCTCATGGATTCCTTCCAAAGAAGTAAATTGAAATGAAGAGGATTACCCGTTCAGAGATTTTTTTCATCAATGCACACTATTGCTAGAGGCTCAAATAGCACACTATTGCTAGAGTCTCAAATAGCACAAAATGTTTAGTTTTCTAGTTACTAAATTTGTAGCTTTTTTTTTTAGGAACATAAGGTAAAACTTTTAGTTTTATGTAACAGTTAAAATTTGAAATTATGATGAGCTGAACAATTCACCAGAAAGTCCTCACAAGAATATCTCATGAGAAAGTCAGTCATTTTGAAGGGAAGTAGGTAGATAGAGCTGATGTACCAGGAGAACCCAACTTAAAGGGTACATCCGATCCCCACACAGCTGCTGGTGGGCGGAAATGGGTGGGAGTTGAATTCCTCTTGGTCTCTTCCTGTTCTGGAAGTGATGTTTACTGAAATATGGGAAACGAGGAAATGAAAGAGAGAGGTAATAGAGCAGAGCAAATTTCCTGGATTGGTGGGTGAGACAATAGAGAATAGTTGCAGAACAAAAAAAAGGAAGAGGAAAAGGGTTTTATATTATTGCTGTAGATTATAAATTAAATCACTAAAGTTGTATTTGATATGCAAGTAAAGACAGCAATTCCTTTAAAATACCTCTTAGTTGCTGGGCTGTGCTGCTTTGAATGAGACTTTGAGTTGAGTTCAAGCCACATGGTTTCCTGGATCTATGTTATTTACAAAAATCCATGGTTTCTAAGTGTGAAAGATACATTAAAAACTGATTTAACTTTTAGAGTAAGAGGCACAAACTGGGAATAGAAAGAACAATAGACTCCTTGAATTCTTACTCTGCTCTTCCACCAATTACAGCAGATCTCCTCCCCCACTTATCTAAGGGAGATACATTTCAAGACCTCCAGTGGATGCCAGAAACTGTGAATAGTACTGAAACCTATATATGCAATTTTTTTTCCCTATACGTACATACCTATATGTTTTCCTATACACATACACCTATAAAGTTTAATTTATAAAGTAGGTAAATAAGATTTTAACAACGATAACTGATAATAAATTAGAAAAACTATAACAATATGCTGTAATAAAATTTAAGTGAATGTGGCCTCTCAGAATACCTTATTGTACTATACTTGCCTTTTTGGTTAAAGGAAGCACTTTACAGCTTCTCTTTGACATATCGGAATTGCCAGCATCACTACTCTTGCACTTTAGGACCATTATTAAGTAAAATAAGGTTAACCTGAACACAAGCACTGCGATACTGCGAGAGCCTATCAGATAACCAAGATGGCAGCTACTACGTGACTAATGGCGGGCAGCTTATATATATAGCACGGAGACGCTGGACAAAGGGAAGATTTACATTTTGAGTGAGATGGCATGAGATTTCATCATGCTACTCAACATGGCACACAATTTAAAACAAGAAATTTTTATTTCTGGAATTTTTCTATTTGATATTTTTGAACCACCATTGACTGCAGGTAACTGAAAGTGTGGAAAGTGAAACTGTGGGCAAGGGGGGGACTACTGTACCTGTATGACTTTGGGGAACTTTTAACTGTTCTAGGCCGCGTTTTCTTAATTTTTAAACTAAAGGGCTAGATGAGGTAATTGAAAGATTAGCCTTTTACCTCTAAAAAGCTGTGTTTTATTAGTTAAAATGTCAGCATGAGCAAATGTAATTATTTTATTACTTCTATTATCATGTTCATGAAACAATAATGCCAATGAGATGACTAGCTGTCTTTTAATGAATCTTTTTTCCTATGTCAGACATTATCTATTTATTATCTAACTCGTCTCATTTAACTTCGACAACAATCCTTCAAGGTGGGCATTGTTATCCCCATTTTGCAGCTGACAAAACTGAGACTCAGGCAGTTCAAATTGATGTGAGAGAGGGCAAATTCCCCAGAATTGAGGGGAGACCAAGTCCTGAACTAAGAGAAGAAGAGGTCCTTTGGCAGAGAGTGTAGAAAAATTCAACATACATGCCAAAGTTAGAGTCAAAAGGAAAGTTTATTAGGAAAGGGGTAACACTCCACAGAATGTGGTCTCCTCTCAGAGGCAGAGAGTGAGAGGGACAGTGAGAGAGACAGTGAGAGACAGCGTAAAGGCACTGAGAGAGACTCTGAGTGTTCAGGGAATTCAGTTTATATGTCATTCTTTAGCTCCTATTTCCTTTGATATGGACATACAGTGAGGAAGGGGAAGAGTATGTAGTGTGAAAAGATAAGAATATGTTGCGTGGAAGGCCTGTTGGCAGTTCCCAGCCTTTAATCTATTGGTTCTCCATAGTTTTAGCCATACGGAAGTACTTGGTTCCTGTTTCCCCTTCACAGGTGTGGGGAATGGGTTGTTAGCGATCCCAGCAGAAATCTTCCTTTGTTCTGAAGGTGTCCTCCTGGCTTGGCTGCAGGGCTGATGAACATATTGTAGTCTCTGAATGTGGATTAAAGTTTTCATTCTCTTGCCTCCTCCTTACATTAGAATTAGCTGAGACTTCAAACGTTTAGCTAACTGATGCTAGAAATGAAATTTGAACCTACATCTGAGGTCAGGCTGGGGTCCTACAGCGAATGAACCTATGTCTACAAAAAAAGACTTGGGCCCCCATGGCCTGATAATCAGAACTAATCAGAACTAATAATCTCTAAAAGATATCGTAGCAATTTCCAGCATCCCCAGAGCAGGGCTTTGCAAAAAGCTATAATAATTCAGTCATATGGAGCCTTAGTGTGACATCCCGCCAATCTTCTCTAGTTCTGTAGCATCATTCACAAAGCAAGGAATTGCTACTGTTTCCTTCCCTTCCTGAAAACACCGCTGTATGTTTAAGATGAGCCTATAGTTTGTTCTGTGCAAGGTGGAACCAACTGACAGGTTCTATATAGAAAGGTAGAATGGCATTCTTACAAACTCCAGCCACTGTTTTTTAAAGCTCAGGCCTAAAGCATCTCTGCTTGTGCCCATACCTACCCCTCCAACATTCTATTGGGTTTTCTCCATTGGTACTTGTCCAGAATCTCAGTAAGTCTCTTAGGAAAAAGAATTCTGAAGGTTCCGACTCCTTTTTTGTTGTTGTTAAACATAATTTAAAATCAATCTACAGGCCAGGCAGACTGTTAATGTACTGTGATTACCATCTTCCTCTCCTCTGTTCCCTGTCTCCTAAGACAGACACATTTCCCTTTTCTCTGGTTGCAAAACACAAGCCTCCTGCACATCTATGAATATAGACCCAGCTGAGAAAGGGAAAATGATGTATGGAGTGGTCTGCTTCCATTTTAGCCAGCCAATATGCCATCCTACACTGAAATCAAATTTCTAAAGGAACTATCTCAGTTGACTGCTAGACACAAAGAGCACTGATAGGAGCTTATTGCCTTGACATATAAATCAAGTTGTGAAATTTTAAGGAATGCATCACAGTCTTCTTCCACAAACATTTTTATGCATAATTATGATCTTTCAAGGTATAATTAATTATTTTTTCTTCTGTGGTCCAATACTATATTTATATCACTATTTCAATATGGATCTTTTCTTCTGCATTACTGTGATTTATATATATGCCTATCTCTCCTCCTGGACTGTAAACTTCTTAAGGCCAGATACCTTATAGACTTGAACTGAATATTCAAATCTTTAGAAACATAACTTTAATCTTGATAATATTCTACCATAAATCTATGAAATTTTAAATTAAATTTAAAATTAAATTTTAAAGTTCAGAATAATGACTTTAACTCAGAATTCAAGGTTGGCTAAAATGTTTGGGATTATTTCTTTATAAAAAATATTAGGAGAAAGGATTATTAAGATAAATAACATGTTCTTACCATTTTGCCAAGTTGGATCCCAATAGTAGGAGAAATTATGTAAAATAGAAAAGAAAGGCATAATCCTTTCTATTGACAATCTTCACAAAGCCAGGCTTGTTTCTTGACATAGAAAGGTGCTTCTACAACAATTCTAGGCTTGTAAAAAATGCAGTTATGATTTCTGTCCTAAATTCTATCTCTAAGAGGATAAAGACATGTAGGATAAATAATATATTTGGATCAAAGTGAGATCATTGCTTTATCAGATTATATCTGTTTAATTCTAAATTTTATTTACTTTGATTCACCAGAAATGATCAGTTTTGTTGCCATTCCAAAGCACTTTGGAGCTATTTTTTCTACTGTTTGTCTTTTTAAAATATATCCTTTTTCTGTATCTTCATAAGAAATCAATCAATGTGTGAAGTTGTAGAGATTTTTTTACTGATAAATTCTAAAAGGTAAAAGAAAAAAACAAAAAAAAACATTAGCTCTAAAATCAGATAATTAATATTATGACAAAACTTTTCAATTTTCTTATCTATAGAATATCTTTTTATTTACATAAGTACCTACCTACCTATCATCATTTCTCTATCATCTGTCTATCCACTCATTTACCTATCTTCTTTCTTAATACAAGAAGCTGCCATTGATAAACAATCTTCTAATTTTACAAACCTATTTTTTCTCCTTCTTTCCATTTTTTCCTCTTTCTTTATTTCCCTTCTTTCATGTCACCTTTTCTTCCTTTTCCTGGTACTGTATACCAGGAAAACACATACAATCTATATCAATGAATGGAGGACTTAAAGTATAGTAGTGATGCGGACTGGCAAACAAACCATTTAAAAAAACAAGATACACAACTTTCATGTAAATATTCAAAGTAAAATGAAAGCAGAGAGAGAAAAGAGCAGGTAAGAAAAGATAACATTGGAGTAGAAATTTGAAGGATGAGTGAGTAGGAGTTTTTATACAGACATTTCAGGCAGAGGGAATTATATCTTCCAAGACATAGGAGCGAGGCATTAGGCAACAGGGCATGTTCTGAGCATAAGAGACCTTCAGTATTGCCTACCAGGCAAGTGTGTAGGAGGAATTGGGGATAGGATGATAGGAGACAATGACCTTGGCTGCCATGTGAAGCAGCTTGTCCTTTATTTCAAAGACTCTGAGGACCATTGGAGAAATTCAAACAGGGAATAAGCCGTAATTTGCATTTTAAATAGATGGCAGGGCCAGACTGAAGGAAGGGGATAGATAAGGAAAGATGGTCTTCCTTACATGTCCTTGTATCTCACTCCAGGTGAGAAATGCTGAGGGACCGTAAAAGGGCAATGGCAATGACAATGAAAAGCAAGGAAATATTAAAGAATTATGTAGAAGATAAAGTTACCGTAACTCAGTGATTGGATAAAGGTGGTGATGAGAGAGACTCTATGGACTTTTAGCCCTTACTGCATTCCTTGTATATTTCTTGTTTGCATTGTAACATTTGTTTTATTAGACATTAAGCCTTGCTATTTCATATGCTCTCAATATAATCTATTGGCCGGAATAGTGCATCAGCATTAGTTGAAAAAGTTCCATTTTGGGGTCTACCATAAAATCATAGCATTAAACTTCTGCTAAATTTCGGCCTATCTGAGATTTTAGATTTAGAAGAAAAGATTTTCTTTCAGGGAATCTTTGTAATACTTTGTAGGTTAGAGTCTAAGTAGACTACTCTGAGATGACTTGTCTTTTAAAACAAGTTTTGACCGTCATGTGGTTGTCCTCTAGCTAGTAACCTAGGTTGCAGTGTTTTACTCCTAAGTGTGTAAGCCTCTTTTAAAAATATCTGATTCATCAAAGCAATCACTATCTGGAATCCTTAGAATTCTTACAGTCTTTACAGTGTTCCATTAAGATGTATGTTACCACTGACAAGGTTATAAATATATTGGTTCATTTTCAGATATTCTGATCTGAGATAATTAGGTCTACAAAATTCCCAGCATTTTTAACATATGAAACTTTTTGGCAGTTTTAAAAGAAGTTTTTTTTTTTTTTTTATTAAATGTTGTAGTTGGCGTGACTCCTGTTTTTAACTTGTATTTAACATTCTCCTTTTGTTCCATCCTGAATAGTTGGAGGAGTGCATGATTGAGCCTGTCAATTTGAAATATGATTTTTAGATTTCAAGATATAGTAGGGATATTTTTTCCTCTTCTTTTCACATGACTGCAGGAGTTAAGTAGCTATTTTGGAGGACATTTTTGTTCCCATTTTGTGAGGCATTCCACCCAGAACATTTACTTTTTTCCCATTCTTTTAATAATAAAAATAACAACAATAACAACAACAATAATAATTAAAGCTAGATTTTTGAAATACAGGTATGTGATGACTATATTTATTTTTATGTGCATTATCTTATTTAAATTTCATAAGTCTATGACTAAATCTCATATCCATTTTATAGATGAGTAGACTGAGGCATAGAATATTTAAGAAACTTCTTTAATGCTAAGTAGCTCAAACAACCAGAACTGGGATTTGAAACCAATTTGTCTGACTTTAGAGTCTTAATCACCTTACAATATCAGAACTATATTCTTCCTTGAATATATGTATATATAGGAAGAATCATATATATATAGGAAGAATCATATATTCAAGAATATATATTCAAGGAAGAATATATATATATTTCTATATATATATATTTTCAAGGAATATATATATATTTCAAGGAAGAATATATATCTATATTTCAAAAGGAACATTGTCAAGACTGGCAATCAGGTGACTTCATATTGGACTTTGTTTTCTGTGTTTCTTGCCAAGTGTGTAATTTTAAAGAATCATTGATTTGCTTAAGGAAAAAAAAACTACCAGGTGAAAATAGTAACAAATGAATGTACCTGTGACAAACAGGTAGGGTCTGTCTTAAAGGCATAAATTCAAATGTGAACTTTTACAGAGTTTGGGCAGAAAAGAGTTCTAAAACATGCATGCAACTTAGAACCTTTTGACAGTGACAAGTCTGAAGTTTTCAACTTATAACCACAACTCTATTGAAAACCTCAGGCACTTTTCTCACTTCAACTGGTGTTGCATAAATTTTTTTTAAAAAGTGAGTATCTCCTGTCTGGTGTACTTACAAATACCCATTTTTATTCAAAAACTTTAGTTCTTGTGGTTTATATCTTATACAAATGAGAAACATATTTTAATTCAAAAAATTTCTGGAAATATTCAAACTTATAAAGTGGAGAATGTCATTAAAATGCAGTGAAATTAAAGATAGAAACTAATTGTAAGCAAAACTGTGAAGCAGGCACCTACCTGTTCTCTCGATTGCCAGCTTTCCTAGTGAGCATTTCCTCCCTTTTTGTTCTTGGATAGCAAGTGTCCTTGGGTTCCAGGATTGTCTTTCTGATCCTTCATAGATCTGACTTCAAATGATTGAAAATAAATGATGGATAAGATACCCTTCCAAAAATATTTTCATATTCGAGAGATCAGAGATTTTACCTGAGGAGATAAATATATAACAACATTTTTCTGAGGAACTAGGAAATAGCTCCCATTCAAGCTCATGGGAGCTTTGTGGTCCCTCTAGAAAGCACAGCAGTGTATGTCTGTATGCAAAGTGGACTCTGTCTGTTTAGCTAATGTTATCTTTTCTCAGGTTGAGCCAAGTTTGATATTCTCTCTTCACTGGTCAAATCAGTCAGCCACATTCACATGTCTAGTGTATACAAGGGAGATTATGGAAATGGTTCATGTCCTTTAATTTCAAGCTAATGGGATAACAAGAAACTACAGATAGTAAAAACTACAATTGATATTTGTTTACCATGTCACAGTTTGCAAAACACTTTTTATATGCATTGTCCTATTTAATTTTGACCGTATATCTGAAAAGTAGGCATTTTTGTTATTTCTTCTTTACAGCTGAAGACACTGAGCTTTAGAGGGGTTCTGGGCCAGACTTAAGTCATCTGGCTATTGAACTGCAAAGCAGGGGCTTGAACCCATGTCACAGCTTCCTGTAATTTTGGGCGACATGGTAGCTAAATAAACACTTATTTCATTTCTTATTTCTCTACTGACTTTCTGCCTCCCTTCCCTCATTCATTATTCTCTTCCTCTCCTTTAAATCTGTTAACTCACCAATCCTTTTTGTGGAAATAAATCATATAAGTGTAAAATATTAGCAGTATCACGTAAACATGTTTTAACAATAAGTTGTTGAGTAAAGATGAATGAAACAAATATATATAATCCTTAAACAACAAATATTAATTGAGTAACTATATAGTTAATAAATGGGAAATCAATGAATTAGAGCAGTAGAGAAATCTAGGCAAGTTGAGGGTTTGTCAGCACAGGAGAAGTAATTGTGTGAGTATCTGGAAGACTTTTTGGCATGACTTTTTGCATGCTTAGTCACTGTCTAGTAAGGATCCCAATTACTTTGTCTTTTTTTTTTTTTTTTTTTGAGCTATTTAATCAAAGACAACTTTCACAAAGAAAACTTCCAATTTAGAACTGAGTTTCTTACATGTTTTGGTTATGGGGAGTCATGAAAATTAGGTGTGAGAGCTATATAATCATAAAAGTGTCATTTTGTTTTGATTCCTTCACTTTTCCGTGTGCTGCATTTTGCTGTGGAGCCAGGAAGGCAGAGGCTTATTTCTGCTGCTGCTGCTGTTGCTGTACATATGTTCAGGAGAATTTCAATCTCAGCTCAGGGCCTGGGGTAAGTGACCTGGCAGCTTAGTTCTCCAGCACTGTCATATTGTCTCTTAGCAGGGAGCAGGGAGTGGGGAGAGTGGAGAGAAAGAGATGAGTGTGAGGATTGGGAGGCCCAGGGCTATGGCTGGGAGTTGGGCGGGAGCAAGATGACAGTTTCATGTAGACACAGAAAGCACAGAGAAGTGTGTCGAAGTCACAGATAGGACAATCAGATGCGTACCATTAGAGCTAAGAGGACACAGAAAGAAAGGCAGGTAAGAAGGAAAGGGTCAGAAGACCTGAGTTCAAAGGTCAGCCTACCACAAATATCTTGTATTGAATCTAGAAATTCATTTCTGTGTTATGAGCCTCGATTTTCTTGACTGTTCAAGAAGGATATTGTTATCTTTGTTTCTTAGTCGTGGTGATGGTCTGAAAATCAAAAGGGATAATGCAACCCATTCTTGCTTGCCAAAACAACTTGAAATGTAAGGGAGGACAGTTGTCAAAGGGAAATGAAGGTATCTTACCAGTAGAATTGGGAAAAGATACCGTGCAGGCACAACAAAGAGGTATCTACCAGGAGAACTGACAGTATGCATCTCTTTGATACATTTTATTTACCTATAAAATAAGAGAGTTGTCAGAGTGGCATGCTAACAAATGTTTAACAACTAGTTCCCCTTACCACATAACCCTCTAACACACACACAATTATTTTTCACAATATAAAGGAAAAGTAGCACAAAATTTACTACTAATACTATAATATACAATACTCTTTATCGGAAACTTCATATAGACAATTGATTCTCATAAAATGCTTTCATTGATCTTTGTCAAGCTTTTATATCTAAAGTCAACTTTTGATTGCTGTTGATGGATGAGTATAGTTCTAACAGTAATGTTTGTGTTAATGACTAAGATGAAAGAGAAACAATGAAGATATATGCTAGAACTTCACTTGTCTTTCAGTGACATGAATGAGTTCTTTGCTGAATTGGATGATAGTTTTCAAATACTGGAAAAATATTTTCTTACAACGTATTGGCTATAGACACGACACACTTTTAAGTGACTCTGCTTTAGTAACATTTTCTCCTTGGAATGAATTGTGTCTCCTAAAATTCATATATTGAAGCCCTAACCCCAATGTGACTATATTTGGAGACAGGATCTATAGAGAGGTAATAAAAATTAAATGAGGCCTTCAGGGTGGGGTCCCAATACAATAAGAAGAGACGCTAGAGAGCTTGCTTGCTCTCTCCCCACCATGTGAAAATACAGTGAGAAGGTAGGTGCCTGTTTGTAAACTGGGAAGAAAGTTCTCACCAGAAGCTGAACCCTGCTGGACCTTAATATTGAACTTTCTAGGCTCCTGAACTGTGAGAAAATAAATTTCTGTTGTTTAAGGCACCTAGTCTATGATATTTTGTTAAATCATCCCAAGCAGACTAAGCTACTTTCTTGTTTAGTTCAGGGGTTGGTGAATTATGGTCCTTAAGCCAAACCTGGTCAACCTTGGGAGAAATCTGTCCATGCCCATTCATTTACATATTGTATATGGCTACTTTTAAGCAACAAAGGGAGAATTGAATAATTGTAACAAAGATTACATGGCCTGCCCCAGCCCCACTAAAGTAATTCATGTAATTCAAATGAACTAATGTAACTACAGACCCCAACCTACATGGCTTCCCAATCCTTGTTTCATGGATGCTAAAGATCAGCTTGGAAAGTTAGGGTCACAGCAGTTGGAGAAACTAATAGAAGAAGCTACAGTTTCTCCAGACGTTTCCTTCTCCGCTCAGCTTAGAGAGGACTTGAAGGGCATTAGAATCCGTTCATGATTACATATACCTGCAAGAGACTTAACCTGCCCATCTGTGACACTGGCACAGGCGACACTCTTATCCTCACTCTCATCATACCAGCAACAATTTTTTATTGATTTTTCTTCATGGTTCAGAGAGTAGAGTTTAACTGTTAGACTTATCTCTGTCCTAGTGTTGCTAGGCTATTTGGATTGGAAGTCACAGGAGCAGAAAATCTTGGTAGTGTTAAAAATCTTTAGTTAACTTTCAAGTATTACACTCAGTGGGTGAATCAAAAAATCATTTTGAATCTGCAGGTTACTCATGTAATAATTAAGATGACACATTTCCAGCTCACCCTTCCTGACAAATGTTTCTTTAAAGAGACACTGATGCCTCAAAGAAAACTTGTAAGACGTGACACATCAGCAAAAATTGTTTTTGCACAGAATGTTTTTCAAAGATTTTTCCTGAGTAATCACTGGCGCTTCTCCCCTTTTTTCTATAGTCTTTGCACAACCTTCTGTTACTTCGTGCTTGTTTATTTTTTGTGCTGTTAGTAAGGTTCCATTTTTTAAACAACTTCTAAAATCACAGTATATGTAAAATTGGTTTTAAAATCCGGCAAACACTCTGATTTGAATACTGATTAGGATGAAGCACACTCATCAATAAACATGGAGCCACAATGACCTCAGGAGAGCAAGGAGCTTGCGATGTGCATCAATTGTGTTTGGGAAATAGCTTTTCCTTAAACACCAAAGTCTGCTTAAATTCAGGTTCTCAAATGCAAAGGACATGAAGTGGCTTCTTCACCTGCCAGCACTGCATTAGGCATGGCTTCTATTTTAGTCAGGAAGTCAGGCAGCATAATAACATATGTAGTCATTTCTCTAGTCCATCTTTCCTTTTTCCTACCCCAAATTGCTTTTTAGGGTTTTGGGGAGTGGCTTCACGTCCCAGACATGCACTTAGGGATGTAATGAATCATTATTCCTCAGGCTTGTTCTGATTTAAAAACAGATAAAAACAGATAAAAGAAAATCACAATGTACTAATTTCCCATCAGAAGAATAAGATGGTTTCATGCAGTATGACTAGATATTGATCCCGTAACAGACTGTTGGAGGGCAGCAGCTGGGAATTCAAGGCCATTCATGTGATCATTGCAGGAGAGGCTGTTTGGGTGCCCAGGGAAGGAATCAGGGACATCTCATCAGCACCCATTTCAGCCTCCATGGGAGAACTGATGGGCACACTTGCATAGTGTGTCCCACTGGATTTCACTGTCCAGCCTGGAAGCTCAGTTTCAGCACTCTAGTCCTGTTTGCTCTAGACTGGGATGGATGTCAGCTCTAGAAGGAAGAGGAGCAGTGTGGCAGATCAGAGTGGGCAGCCTCATTCTGCTCCATTGCTAACACTGTGCGTCTGACTGGTTCCTCAGGGACAATGTATGGGTGATACTAAATTTATGCAGAGAAAAAAAACCTGTCTCAATTTTTGTGCCTCCTGAGTGCTACTCTCCCACTCATGTCCCCACCTTCAATGCAGAGATTTAAGTATCAGTTAGAAACAGAAGAAAAATAAAATAGTGGTGGGGAGGAGGCAGAATAGAGGGTAGAAAGATAGGAAAAATAAGAGAAGCTACACACTAAGTCAGGAGAAGTCCCCAGAAGCAGCAGCTCTGTGAAGAATTTACAACCCCACTGATGGCTATGTAGCCACACATCTGAGCGAGCTCAGGCAGGTTAATAAGCTTTGACAACTCGCAGCTCCTTCTCATTTTTTTCGCAGCTTTATTAAATACTCTACAGACCCCATCTATTGATATTAATGTAACAGCTGCATAGGCTCATCTGGTGTATTATCAAACGCACTGCACGCTGTCCTGCTATGTGTATAGGCCCACCTCACAGGAGCAGTCCTGCACCTTCTGTAGGTGTCTGGGACAAAGCTTTCAGCACAGGTGCCCTCGTGACACTTCTGAATTGGGATCCTGGTGATATATTCAGATTTGACACAGTTTGCTAGATTTCAAGGTGTAAAATGTCCTGAAACACACATGCTGGGCAAAAGATGTGCTTTGCTTTAGTCTTAGACAGCTTTTTGGCCTCATTCTCATAAAGAAAATTACTCATGGGAAAATAATTAAATGGGTCTGCCTGATTCAGAAAGGCAGAGGTGAGAGCACCTTATCTTTTAGCAGGTTGGATAGGCATGGTTGGGATGCATGAATTGAGGTTTCACACTGTAAACACAGCCCTGAATGGGGCATTGGCTTACTTTCAAAATTCAAGCATTTCTAAGAGCTGTGTTTGTCACTGAGGTCTTAGGAAACAGCAGATTGTATTTGATTTACAAAAAACCCCACTTATTAAGGAGTGACAGTGTGGAGGACATAGTGCTCCTAGAGAATGATCTTAATATTGATTTGTTTGTTTCCTAATGTAAAATTGCTGCAGTAAAATGCCATAAATATTGATGGGGACAAAAAAACCCCACTAGTATTAGAAAGGTCATTATAGCTAATGGGTGCTATGACATAAATTAGTGATTATTCCAAGACCTCATCAGCTACTGATAGAGGCGTTCAGGTGAAGAGCAGTCACTAGAGGATTACAGGTAATGGTGACCCCAGATGGGACACTAGGAAGTTTGGAATCATCGTGATCTTTTCTGTCAAAACTTTTCGTCTTTTGTTACATAAATGTGGTGCTTTTACACAGAGATATGAAGACATTTATTTACATTGTATACAGAAATCTGTACTGCAGGTATGGTGAATAAAAGAGAATCTAGGATCTGAAGCATTGTTTGAAGAAAGATGGCAATGTACACTGAGCTGCCCGTGCTGATGAGAAGAGGTGTCCCAGGGGAGCATGCCCACGAGAGCAGGCCATCTGTATTCTTTCTTGCCCACGCACTGCAGCTCATTCTCTCACAGTGGAACTTGGGGCAGGAGTTTTACAGTTTGTGTTAATTTACACATCTGTAGAATGGAAATAATCACATATGCCTAACTCACATATGCTGTTCAAGTAAGGTAATATGAGAAAAAGACTTCGGAAAGTTGTAAAGCCTTTTTTAATTCACAGTGACAACTAGGATAAAGACCAGTATCAAGAAGGTTATGCTGAATGTACCCTTCAGGGATGGGGTGGGGCAATATGAAAATAGACATTTGTCTTAGTCTCATGACAAAGGCAAAGAGGCACAAACAGCAACATGTTCACTGATCATGGAGTAATGGGAGAATGGTTTTCTTAAGTCTGAGAATATTGGTCCTTGAAGAAAGAATAGAATTTTATCAGGCAGTTAACGAAGGTGAGAAGGAGTGGGACACTGGAATACCCGTTCATGTTTTTAATCCGGTGTGCCTCTACCCTGAAATCTTTCCCAAGCTTTTAGTAAAATTGACCCTTTCCATTTTTCTACTCTATTTGTACCCTGCGCAAGATTTTATAAGAGTGTTTATACCATATTTAGACCTTATATTTGCATATGTCTGATGTGCTCTCCTAAATCGAACTCTTGGAAGTTGGAGGTACGGTTTATTTTTAAATGGCAAATTTCTACCATAGTGCCTGGCGTGTGGTGGGTACCCAATATTATTTCTTGAATAAATTAATCAATGAAGTCAAAGGTATGGAGGCTTAAGGGTGAAGATGGCCATGTAACTGGAATGAAGCGTTTACAAGCCAAGGAACTCCAAAGATTGCTGCAAACACTGAAAGCTAGAAGTCAATAGGAATTGTCCAGAGGTGTCAGAGGCCCATGGCCCTCCAGACACCTTGATCTCAGACTTCTAGCCTCTGGAACTATGGGACAAATTATAGTTGTTTTAAGCTATCCATCCAGTTTTTGGTACTTCGTTATGGCAGCTGTAGAAAATTAGTACACACAGAATAGTATGAAGAATTTGGAAAAGAGAAAATACCAACTCCCTGAAGTAATTGCTGTTAACATTTTGGTGCATTTCCTTCAAATCTTTTAAAGCTTCTATCAGTAGTAAACGAGAATACCTGACTCATCACGTTCTATCAGCATTTGTCATCATACTTTGTATTTATTTTGCTAAGTTTATAGGTAAAAATAATTTATGTTTTTTTCTCATGAGGACCCTTAATGTAGAAAATTTCAAAGTATTACAGAGGATAAAGATCTCTCTTTCTATAGCAATCACTCATAATTCTACACTATTGTGTCAATCAATACAATATTGTGTCAATACTTTGGCTTTTTTTTCAGCTTTCTATGATTTTTCTTCAGTTGTTTATATAATATAAAAGTTTTGAATTTTACTTTTTAAAGGAAATATTTTATGATATTTACTTTCTCATGTCATTTGAAACTTCCGAAACTTGATATTCCATAAAATGAAATACTCCATTAGTAGAAGTATCATTATATATTTAATCATTCCTTAATGGTGGACATTCGTGTTGTTTCTATTTCTCAGTTATTAAAAACACACTGAAATAAATACCTTTTTGCTTACAGAAATGTGTCTACATTTCTGATTATCTCTTTGGGATAATTTCACAAAAGAGCAATTTTTGGGATGGTTATACTCCTAGAATCAGAATATGAGGGAGCTTATTTTATCTAAGGTAGTTGGATGCTTTCATTTAAGAAATTTTTAGTAATTTGATAATGAAAAAACATTTTATTATTGCTGTTTTAAATTACAATTCTTTCATTAATAGTGAGTCTGAACATTTTCCTATGTCTCATTTAGACATTTGCATTTCATCTTTTAAAATAATTTATTCACATTCTTTGCCTACTTATGCATTGATTTTTAGTGTTTTACCTATCAATTTGAATTATTAAAATTTAAAAATATATACCCTTTGCCTTATTGTTCTGTATATATGAAAACACATATACACAATTTCCTTTAATTACTTTTTTTATTGCAAAGGAGCTCATGATTTTCAGAATTTTGAAAATTTTGAAAATGATCTATTTCTCCTTTTTCATTTATCAATATCTCAAATAAATGTAAGCTAATAACCTAAACTAAGATTCTGAGTTTGGCTGTTTGTGAAACTTGTAGGTGGAGCCACCTCATTTATGGAGCGTATATTATTAGAGCTGCTATTTATTGTAATTCTAGGGTTTGGTTAGACAAAGAATCAGAAGGTTGTCTTTGTCAGAGATGATGGCTTACTGGCTAGTCTAGCAGAGAGAATCGAACACCACTGGCTTCCTCCTTGACCCATTGGACTGAGTGGTAGTTCTGGGGAGTGAAGGATGGGAAAGATGATGGGGTGGATTTCTGAGAGATGTAAGAGCTGAGTACCAGTAATTCTACTTCCAAACCAGGAGACAGTGTACAGCGCGAGTGGGGTGGAGGGCCATGTTTTCATTTGTACATAAAACATGACACTATCTGATGTCTCAAAGTGGGAAACAGGTGAGAACATTCTAGGTAGCATCATTTATTTTTTGACATTGGGCACTGTCAGTGACAGTTATGAAGCACCTAAAGATGGCATCCTGGGCAGGCCTTAACACTTAATAAGAGAAGCTACCCAGGGGAGAACAAAATTAGTAGACGGGTTGTGAACACATGTAAGGCTCTCCTTTGACAGACTGGGGATACTGGAGGGCCCGAACATATAAAAGTTTCTTTTATAAGAAAAAAAAACACTTGGGTTATTTAAGTTAGTGTGATTGTAACTAAAGGCGGTTTAGCCTTAGAACATATCATTATTTAGAGAAACTTCTACTCTCCAGAAATTTAATCGATACTGAGAAATATTTTGAATGTGAGTTGGCTAGACTTAGTGACTGATTAGCTCTAAGATGTAAGAAAACTATGGCTTCCTGGGACTGGCTATGCTGGAGTTTCCACTCTGAGCAACTGGGTAGCATTTTGTCTAAATCTTTGTTGTGGCTAATGCTCTATCTAGGTACAGAGTATTAGAAAGCCCGTGAAAATATAAGTGGTCGAATTTAGGAGAGAGAGCGTTCTGGAGATATTTTTGGAAATCATGAGATATGGGTAAAAGTTAAAGCCATGAAAGTAGACAAAATCAACTAGGGAGAATATTATCTATTCATGCATTCATCTTACCTTTTATTCCATGATTCCTTCTTTAGCTTTTTAGAAAATATTTAAATCTGTGAAACTCAGAGCATTTAGGAGGAGTCTTGGTTTCATTTATGAGAGATGTTTCAGTGGAATGATGGGGAAGTGAGCTGAGGAGCAAATGAGAGGAGAGGAATCAGGGTCTCGAAGAAGGGAAGAAAAAGAGGCAGTGTAATCAAGACTGGGAAACGGAGTCCTTAGAAGTGATCTTATTTTGGATGGGGAAGTTAGAAAGGGATATATATTTATTAGATGAGCATATACACCAAACATGGGCTGAGTGATTTATGAATACTATCTCATTTAATCCAAACTCTTGTGAGGCATGGATTATTATTTACATTTTGAAGACGAGGAAACAGGTTAGAGACCTCGTCTGAGGTTATACAGCTTGAAACTGATGACATGGTTAGAAAATCTGCTGTCTTGAAAGCTCTCAGTGGAGACAGAGAAGATGAAGGTACAAGAATGAAGTGGCTAATTGATGGAAAGAAATCCTGCAGAATGCGGAAAGATATGTAATCCATTCAGAGGAGGTTCATTTTGGAAAAGAGTATAACATATTCCTCTGAGAAAGGAAAAAAAAGAGAAAAGAATTAGTATAGCGTTAAATAAGAAGGTAAGGAGTTAAAGAAGACATTTGTACCCGATGGCTTCTAGTTTTTAGTAGGGTACTATGACTTCTGTTATAGTCAGATTTTGGACTTTTTTTAAAGGAGACTTAGGAGAAGATTAAAGATTTTAAACAGTTGCATGGGAGTTAGAGAGAGGCCAGAGAGTAGGAAAAGTGATAGAACTGCTGGTTATCACTAACAGTCTCCTGAGGTTAAAAACTATATTTAAATAGATATAATTTGCATATGTATGTGACTATTCCTCAGCACATCACTTGTGACTTGTGTACAAGAATAAATGCTTTATTTCCTTTAGGTTGAGGATCCACAAGGAAATACCTCTAATTCATTCCTCAGACATTTATCGAATGCCAGAACCTGTGATAAATACTGGGGTTATATGTACAAATGAGTCTGCCTTTTGTGAGTACACTGCCTATGGAGGGGAATAAACATCTAAATACATAATTACATTGTCGGGCTTAAAAAACTGTGATAAACAACACTGCGGCGGAAAAAGCTATCTGGGAAATGGGAAAAGACCTCACGGAGGTACTTATTTAAGTTGGAGCTGGAAAGTGTTTTAAGTATTCATCATTTCTAGGCCTGCTGTAACTCTCATGTGTCTTTTCCTCCAACCTCCTCCTGGAATTTTGCTTCTAGTTGACTCCCTGCCTTCTTAACAGAAAGCCTCTGCTGCCTTAAGTAAATGATATGTGATGACTATTTGAGGGGAAGCCAGAGCAGGAAATGTGAGTTTGCCTACATGCCGAATAGCTAACATCCTTCAGCAATTTTTATAGCTTTCAGTCAATGCATTCTAGGCAGGAGCTATAGAACTGTGGACTAACATACTTCTGTAGTTCAGACAGGCAGAAAACATTCATTCTGTTACATAACAACAAAACGTCCTTAAAAGGTAGCCTTGGAATGACGGAGGGAGTGTTGAGTTGAATAGTTATTTCTTGCTTCTCTTAAATACAGTGCTAATATTCTTCTCAAAACTTTCTCTATATTAAGGCTACAGTATATTTTTTCCCCTCTTTACTCTCAGAATGAGTTCCAGAATAAGTCTGAAACAGACTTTAAGCTTCTCATTTGCATCGTTACGTTATGCTCTTTCATAGTTTCATGAACAATAACCTCCCACTTCTCCACATGCTGATGGGATAATTTGCTCTGCTGAGATGAAAACCAAAATGTAGAGAGAGAGAGAGCGAGAGAGCGAGAGAGAGTGCGTGTGTATGTGTGTGTGTGTGTGTGTGTGTGTGTTTAAAGCATGTGCTTCAATGGAAAAGCTTCCAGCAGTGTAGGCAGTGAAGTTCTAGGTATTTTAGATTATAGCCTGGAATAAAAGGTCTTCCGGTAAGGAGGACTGCATACAATCCATGTGATAAATACTTTTGGACTTAAAATAAAATCCTGTAACAATACAGCTGTTTTTCCTGTGGGTTACAGGTAGTGATGCTGGGAGAGAGAAATATGTTTAACTGGCTTGGTCTCAACTTAGCCTGCCCTTGGAATCATGCTGGCAAAGGTAGACCTCTTCTTTTCTTCACTTATTATCTAGTGTTTCATAAATTTCCTTTTTGATTTGTACTCCAGGTGATTAGGGAAAAGTAAATTGTGGAAGACTGCTCTTGAGAGAGATTTAGCTGCTAGTCTTATTTAGGGTTCAGGCTTTTCCTCGGGTGCCCCTGTTCGGTGGTACATTTGAGAGCTTCAGCATGCAGTTTGATCAGCTCCTTCTGTCATATGAAAGCTACATTCACAAGGAGGGCAGTGGGAGCAGAGAGAAAAATCTATGGAATTTTTTGATGTCCTGCCTAGAGATACTGTCTCTGTTAATACATGACTGTGTAGTTAAAGGACTGTCCCATTCAGCTTTTGCCTCTGAGACTGTTTAAGAACAGGTGATGAGAGGCCTGGGCTTTTGCTCCTGTATTTTTCTTAGTGACTGGTGGTTGGTAAGGAGGACCTTTCCTCTGTTTCTCTTACGCTGTCCTTTGAACTTCTCCAAGGGAAAGAAAAAGTTAGGATTCCCTCTGGGATATTTTTATTAGTGCTCACAGGAGAGTCTAGGCAACCCTAGGAAAGCACAATACCATGAGCCAGTAATAAGATATTGTACTTTAGATTAACTTCTGGTGTTCAAGGTTTGTTTGTTTCTGAGTGACTGACTCATGGATATTCTAATGGGAGAATTCTGTAATCATTACTGTTGTGTTTTCTGTAGGAAATGCCATTATCTTAACAGATGTTATTCATATTTGTGGTACTGTCTAATGCCTTTTTTTTTTTTTTTGAGTTTCACTAAGCCACATGCTCTGTAGCAGTGAAATCTGCAAAACATAGTGCACAGCTGGTTTCCCATGCTGCTCTTCTTCATTTCCTACCCCCCCACCCCCGCCACCCATGCCTCCATAGGAGAAACACTGCAGTCCATTTGATACCTCCTTGGACCACCAGAGTAGTAGAAGAGATGTGCATGTGGCTGATCTGATAATACACGATATTGCTTCTTGGAAAAAGTTTCTTCAGTACTTGATTACTCATATTCTCCAGAATTAAACAAAGCTTCTTGGTGAATTAAATATAATGTGTAGGGATTTTAGTTGGAGTACATCAAGCTATGGTGACAAAGAGGCTTCCATTTTTCATTTCTCCTGGTAGTTCTGACAATATTTGATTGTAAATTTTGAAGCTGTATTATTAGGTAGATTAAAATTTTGCCTTTCTGATTAATTGAAAGTTTTAGTTGAAATGACCCACTTCATGTTAAGCTTCTTGTCTTAAAATTTATTATGTTTTTGTTGTTTATACAGCTTTCTTTTGTTTAGTTCTTGCTTGACGTGTCTTTTTTCTTCCTTGCCTTTTCACATTCAAACATTCTGTATTTCTGTATTAGATATATCTTTCATTCAGTTTAAGATCTTCCTGATTTTTGGTATGGTGAATAATTTTAATTGAATATGTGTATTTTAAATATTATATTATGAGATTCTGGACATTATTTAAACCTTTTGTTTCAACGAGTCTTGTCTGACATCTCCTGGCAGGGGAAGTAGGGCAGAGAGTGGGGCTACCTTATTAATGCCAGGTGAGAAAAAATATTCTAGCTCCCTTTTAGGCCTGCACGGATACTTACCTGGCTGGAAGGGATGGGAGCGCCTCATTACTGTGTTCATGTCAGGTTATCAGGTTGTCAGGTAGATGGGCAGTAATGAAAATCTTGACTCTCCTCTGATACCACCCGAGCACCATGTTACCGCAAAGCAGGGATGGAAATCCAGGCTTTTCACATGATCTTTGTTGACATTACAGAGTGGGGGTGCCTTCTCACTCAGCAGGGATAAAGTCCCAGCACCCTATTTGGTCTTCTGCAATATCACCCCTGCAGGATGGGTAGATAGGAGTGCCCCATTATAGCCTGGTAAGGGTGTAAGTCTAGACTTTCACTCAGCTTTTGCCACCATAGGCGGGGCCTGTTTTCTTCCTGTGGTGTTTGCCCAAAGTTGAACAGTCATTGTATGAACATTTTCTTTCTTGCTAGGCCTTTTTCTTGGTCCCTTGGCTAGAGAGAGCAGATTTTTGTTGGGGGTTTTTCTGTTTGACCCTGTGAGTGGTTCTAGGTTGCCGGCTTCTTCAGAAACAAATCTGAGATCCATAAGACAAAGAGAAATTCTGGGGACTCACCATTGTGTTGTTCCTTGGGTCTCAGTAGGCTCCACCCATCTGTCTTTTTCTCTCTACCTTTCCGGTTCATTTTATGTTTATTTTCTATATAATGTCCAAATGTTTTAGTTGTACGTAGAGGAATAGGGAAAATTAAGTTTCTTCTTACTTCTGGAAGTGCACTCTCCGGTGTGTCTTTCTGAAACAACATTTTGCTTTTCTTTTTTTTTTTTTAAATCCATTTTGAAAACATCTGCTTTTTAAATGGAACATTTAGGTTTTTAAACTTTTAATGTAATTCCTCTTATAATTATATATATGGTACTATTTTATTTTGGGCTTTCTATTTGTTCCCTCTTTTATATGTTTTTTTCTTTTGCTTTTTTCTTAGATTAACTAATTTTTCTCCTTTGTTTTTTTCATCTACCCATTTAGAAATTATATACTCCATTTCTATTATTCTTTTTTTGCATGCTTCACTTATCAAAGTGAATTTATAATTCTTTTGCTCTCCTGGACCACATAAAGGGCCTTAGACACATTAACTTTCTTTGTTAATTTTTTTGTGGTTGTATATTTTAATTGCCTTATTTATTCTACAACACATTCTTATTATAGTTTTGGATAGTTAATGTTTATTTAACTGTGCTAATCGATTCATATATTTTTTTTTTTTTTTTTTTTTTTTAGAGCTCAGGCCATCCATTTGGGATTATTGGCCTTCTCTGAAATGCATCCTTCCAAATTTATTTTAGTGAAGAACAGCTGAACATAAATACACCTGGGTTCTATTTTATGAAAATGTTCTATTTTGTCCTTGTTCCTGACACATAATTTTGCTAGGTCCATAATTCTACAATTCTATAATTTTCTCTCAACATATTAAATACATTAGTCTAATTTTAATGCTTCCATAGTTGTCGACAGAAAGTCAGCCGTCAGTCTAAACTGTTGTTCCTCTGAAGGCAGTTGGTCTTTTTGCTCTTGTGGCTTTTAATATCATTTACTTGCTTTGGTCTTTAGCAGGTTTACCATAATGTATCTAGATATAGTTTTGTTGGGCTTTTTTAATCTGTCAATTTGAGTGCTTTAGTGGTTCTGGATAATTTTCAACCACCATTTTTTTAAGTATTACCTCATCTATGTCTCATTTTTGAACTCCAAATAGATGTATGTAATACTTTTTCACTTTAGTTGTTTATGTCTTTTAAACTTCTTTTTAATTTTTCATCTCTTTGTCTTTCTATGCTACCTATAACCTGGATCTCTATTTTCCAATTCACAAATTCTTCACTTATGTGTTGTTAAATCTGTCCGTTGTGTTTTTTAATTTCATGTCTAGAGATTATATTTGCTTTGTTTTAAATATGCTTTGTTCATCTCACATAATTATTTCATAGTCTGCGTCTGAAAATGTCCTTCTTATCTGAAATCCTTTTAAATTCTCTCTCTTCCTGCTGGTTCTCAATCATGGTGCCTCTTTTCCTTTTCTTTTTAGTTTCTGTGAGCTGGCAATATTCTTTGAAATGAGAGGATTTTCTTTTGAGAGGATTTTTATTTGCTTCTGTCTGACAACTAGGAGGAATTCTATTCTGGAATATCTAATTATCATTCTTGATATGAAGCCTTTTCAAACACTGACACAATGTACATTTGTCCTGTGGACATTGGCGAGACTTGGCTTATGCTTCTAAATTGTCAGTAATGATCTTTCACTTCTGTTCAGCACTAACTTTTGAGATACATAAATTTCTTTGCAAGTCTCCGAAGTTGGGGGCAGAAGGTGACTTTTGATTGACTGTTACACTAAAAGTTTATCTCTTTGGAGTTACAACCTTTAATATCTCACAAGTCTGTGAAAATTGAAACCTAAATTTATCTGGTTAGGCAAATGATCGCAAGGTGAAAGATAGCTTGAGAGTTCTGCTTACTTCTTTGGTTTCTAGTTTTTAATTAGATTTTTTTCACTTGATAATTTCTTTTATTTTTGCCAGGTTATTGTTTCTTTTAAGAACACTTACAAATATTTATTATATCTAGTATTCTTAGTTATTTTTAGCAAAAAGTTGTTCCAGGTACTTAGTAGCCATGTTACTAGAAACAGAAGTAAAACCGTATTTGAATCTGAACTATAGTAATTATACCAGACCTAACTGAAGTGTATTTGTATTGTTATTTTTATAGGTCAAGATTTTCTTTATTATCTTGTGTTTTAGCTTATGCTGATCCCTTCTGTTATTTTTCTTTTTATTCCTCTTTGACCATTCAAAGCCTACCAGTTCTAATATATAAATATTCTTTGTGTTTATTTCTGACCTCTAGGACCACGTTGTAATACTTGAAGGGTCAAAGCAGTTACTTTTGTCTTTTTAATTCATTTTTCATTTTAGTAAGTATTATAAAAATAAGGTGCTCAATAAATCTTTGATTTAATATATATTTCACCAAATAGATTTACACAAGATTATAATCTTACACAAGATTATAATAGTATTATGTTAACAGTATTCTTAAGCAATGATAGCATTTACTCAAATAAGTTAGTAATACAGTATTTTTAAAGACAAAACTAAAGATCATTCAGTTTCCTCATTCAAGAAATTCTGAAAGAGTAGATTCAAATCTGAATTCGAAAATCTCTAAAATTTGGTCACGTAAACACTGGAATGTGTAGGTTTTACTTCACTATAAGATTTTATAGAGCCATTAGATTTGTTCAAAAAGCTGAAGTAAGAGCAACTTAAATAGAACTTAGATGCTTGTGTTACTAGAAATTCGATACAACTTCTGAGGGGATGGTTATTCAAAAACTCATTCATTGCTTAATGCTCAAAGTTCATTCATCATGAATACTTTATGTCATTCTTAAAAAAAAAAAACTTTATCAGAGATTCAGATTTCTGCAAGGCGTATTGTGATATGTCCATATGGTACATTTTGCAACTGACAAAAGAAGAATCTGTTTTATTCATTCATCTGTTCTCTTTATTTCATTCAGGAAGATTTTCAACAGAAAGAGCTTCAGTGACGATTAGAAGTTGCAGAAATAATGTTGCGAATGCATTATTGGATGCAAATGTTGGAGAAGAGTGAGGTGCCTAAGTAATTCTTCCTGTTTTGCTTTGTATAACTGAGCCTAAGTACCTATCAGAGAGAGAAGCTTTCCTAGTATTTATGTAAGGAAAAAAAGGACACAAGGATTTTATTTTTTATAGTAGGAGACTCAGGTTAAAATATTAACTTGGAGTGTTTAGGGGTAAACTCTTACAGAAAATTATGTAACTGTTAAAATATACTAAGGCAATTTAATGAAGTTAATCTAAACCAGCACTGTCCGATAGAAATAAATTTAATGTCAGATTTGTAATTTAAAATTAATGGTCACATTAAAAATGATAAAAAGGGACAGGTGAAACTAACTTTTATACTATATTTTATTTTACCCAATATATCTAAAACATTATCATTTCAGGATATAAACAGTATAAAATTATTGAGATATTTTACATTCTTTTTTTTGTATTGTCTTTAAAATCCAGTATGTATTTTATACTTACAGTGTACCTTAATTGCCATACTAATATTGGAAATGTATTATTTGTATTTAGATTTCATAAAACATACAGCAGAAAAAGTAGATTCATATTTAAGTTCTAAAAATATTTAAAATTTTCTAATAATGAAAATGAATATCAGTTTTAAAATTTAAATATAAATTAATTAAAATTGCATAAAATCAAAAGCACACTAGCCATATTTCAAATGTTCAGTAGCCTCATGCCACTACAGGTTAATATATTGGACATCACAGCTCTAAGCCAGTGTAAGATTTTAGCAATGAAGCCTTTTTTTGATGCATACAAATGCGTTTAGCCTCGTGTTACTGATGATGACTTAGCAAACTCACATAATTTATATAAAATTGCATTTAAAAAGTAAATTTTTTTTAATGATCTTGTCTTCAAAATGAAAAGTTTTATACTTATTTTGGATAAGCATAGATACAGATACTTGTTCTAGATGTGCCATTTTCAGGCTAATCAGAGTCAGAGCTTATAGTCAGAAACAACAAAGCAAAATCTAGGTTAGGTGTTGGGCATCGATCAGAACTCCAGAGTTCAGGGTGTAGGGTGTGGTGAGGAAGTGGCAGCAATGTAACAGAGAAAGGGGTTTGCCTTCCACCCCAGAAAGTTCAAAGGTTAAGAGTCTTGTCAATCTCTGCTTCTTAATCAGCCTATTGCACTGCACTGTCAGGTCCAGGTAAACATTTGCAGTTGATAAGAGACCCAATCATTAGATCTATGTTATCTATCTACCTATCATCTATCTATCTATCTATCTATCTATCTATCTATCTATCTATCTATCTATCTATCATCGATCCATCTATCCATCCAACCTTACCCTACCCTACCCTATCCTAAATACATACTTACCTAGCTACCTATCTTACAAAGAACCATACTTTGCCTTCTAGTTTTCATCATCTTCAATGTGACATATCCAGGATCACCAGATGAGATATTTTGATGTTGTAGCATTATAGATAAGGTTTGGGATGGGCAAGAAGCGAAAATACAAATACTTGCTAAAATTCCCAGTTTGCTTAGCCAAGCAACAGAACAGAACAAGAATGAGGTTATTATATGGAGCAGGAACAAAAGCTGCATATTTTTGCATAGCTTTTCTCTTGCCCCTCATTCTCCATGGGGCATGCTGTAGCTGGTGGCCATTTCTTTTCAGCTAATATCTTGCCACAGTGAAAATGAAGGTGGGTTTTTATTAGCCAGTGTACTTTTTGCTGGGGCTTATAGCAAGCACTATTTTAGAAGAGTTACATGAACAAGATTGGTAATTCCATTTAAAAAAAAGTCCACGAATATAAGACTTTTCCAGTTCTTTTTTTTTTTTTAAGTGGCCATTTTCCCACCCCCTACCACTTGACCACCATCAACTTATTCTCTATATCTATGGGTCTGGTTTTTTTTTTTTTTTTTATTCATTTGTTTTATTTCTTTAAGATTACACATATAAGAGAGATTATATGATATTTGTCTTTCTCTGACATATTAAAACACTCCAGGTCCATCCATGTTGTCACAAGCAGCAAGATTTTCTCTTTTTTTTAATCACTAAGTAGTATTTCCTATCTTCTTTATCCATTCATCTATTGATGGACATCTAGATTGCTTCCATATCTCAGCTTTACTAATAATGTTGCAATGAACATAGGAGTGCATATATCTTTCCAAATTAGTGTTTTTGTTTTCTCAGGATAAATACCCAGAAGTGGAATTGCTGGATTGTATAGCAGCTATATTTTTAATTTTTTGAGGAATGTCTGTACTGTTTTCCATACTAATTAACTTTCTCACTAGCAGTGCATGAGGATTCTCTTTCCTTCACATCCTCACCAATGCTTATTATTTTTTCATTTATTGGTGATAACCATTTTGATGGGTATGAGATAGTATCTCATTGAGGTTTTAATTTGCATTTCTCTGATGATTACTGATGTTGAGTATCTTTCCAGATATCTGTTGGCCATGTGGTTGTCCTCGTGGGAGAGATGTCTAGGTCGTCTGCCCATTTTTTAATTGGATTTTTTTTGGTATTAAATCATATGAGTTTCTTATGTATTTGGATATTAACCCCTTATTGGATGTATCATTTGCAAATATCTTCTCCCATTCAGTATTTATTGATATTTTTCTTTGCTGTGCAAAAACATTTTAGTTTGATATAGTCCCTTTTTTTTAAAAAAAAAATTTTTTTTCTTTTGGTATCCTTGCTTGAGGAGACTTATCCAAAAAGATATTCCTAAGAGCAACGTCAAAGAGTTTACTGCCTATGTTTTTTTCTAGGAATTTTATAGTTTCAGGTCTAACATTGAAGTCTTTAATCCATTTTGAGTTTATTTTGTATATGGTATAAGAAAGTGGTCCAGTTTCATTTTTTCTTTTTTGTATATATCTACCCAGGTCTGCCAAGACCACTTATTGAAGAGACTGTCTTAACCCCAGTGTATATCCTTGCCTCCTTTATCATAGATTAATTGATCATATAAGAGGATATATGTCTTGGCTCTCTATTCTATTCCATTGATCTATATATCTGTTTTTATGCTAGTATCATACTGTTTTGATTATTATAGATTTATAGTATAGTTTGATATTAGGGTTCATGATACTGCCCTCTAATTTTGTTCTTTTTCAAGATTTCTTTGGCTATTCAGGGTCTTTCATGGTTTCTGTAAATTTCAGGATTATTTCTTCTAATTCTGAGAATTAGAAATTTCTAGGTTTTGAACCAACTAAGGCATCAGCAAATGACCATCTTTGTCAGGACCCAGACAACCCTAGACACACTCCTGACTCTGGTCTCTCAGTGCCCTTGAAAGCCCACCTCTCCACAGATGTGTTGCCCAGTTGTGTTGATATTTTCCCCCAGTAATTTCTTTTTATCTTTTGACTAGAGTATAGGATGGGATCTGGGTAAAGAAGATGGGAGAGAATGTGAATTGACTAAGATCTTCTTTCTGTCACCTAGAAAAATGGGCGCTCAAACATTAAATGCGGCCATAAAATAGAAAATGACTTTTA
>NW_011888824.1:9744093-9753519 GCF_000151845.1 Pteropus vampyrus | reverse complement strand
CTATATAGATGATTGAGGAGGAAGTATCAGTGATAAGAAGAAAACCAGGAGTCTCTCTAAATACACACCCACTCAACAAACCTGTTACCCTAACACATTTGTGTTCTGGCAAAATCTATTGTATTTGAAAGGAAGACATTCTTTAGGATGGGAGAAGGAAGGAAAAATATTGATAGGACACTCTTTCTCCTCCACTCCCTGCCACACACCTCTGGTTTCCTATAAAAATACCAGGTTTATGGGCTGACAGTGTTTGTAGAAAGATTGGATAAATGTTGTTTAAAAAAAAAAAAGAGAGATAGGGAGTTAAGGATTACCTCAAGACTTTTTTTGACTTGGTCTGGTCTGGTTCAACGTCTGTTCTCAGCAGATTCATCTTTTGATCTCTTGCCTGCCTTCTCCATTTGTCACTGGTACAAATTTTTGTGAATTAGCAGAGAGGCTGTTGTAACTCAGGTCCAAAAGATGAATACCCCATTCTTTTTTATTTTGGAATTGTCTCATTCCACCATTTCCAGAAAATTTTGCAGCTCTTGAACTGTTTCTTGTCATGAAGCTTTCTGTTTTTCATAAAAGTATATCCCATTCTTGATGGATTTTTCTGCTTCTGAAATGAACATGACTTCGTTAAGACATATAATACTTATCATTCTTTTTCCCTTTTAGTAATTTTCTGCTTAGGAATGCTTGAATTCTCTTTATAAATAGCCCCCATTAAGAGATTATTACCTAATCTATTGATTTATTATATGAATTGAACATTCTTTTAAATAAGGAGTTATTTAGGAAATAAATGAGGATTAGAAGGCATGCCATTTTCTAGTATATTAAGGAGGAACACTTTGTCTGAATAAAAGAGCTCTTGGTCCCAATGACTCAAGTGGCTGCTTCGGAAACTTTAGCAGTAATCAAATGGATTCTGAGACTCATGAGAAGGTGACTTCCAGAGAACAGAATGCCCTTTACTAGCTGATTGATAAGCCAAAACTGGTAAATATCAAAGGCATTACCTATCTTGCAGTCCTTTGGGTTTCCTTTGTGCTTAATTTTGATCTTTTTTGACATTGGAGAATAATAAATTTGAGAGCTAACATTTTATAGGTGGACAGAGCCATTTCTCTTTTTCTTATGTACAAATTTAGTGATAAATATATTCAGAACACAGATAAGTGGCTCTGAAAAGAATGAAAATAATGTTTTATATCTTTCCTAGTGTCATTTATTTGTTTATTGTACAGATGTGTTTCTTTCAATGCATATAACAGTGTTATAATTCCTTTGAGCTCTGGAAAGGAAAGGATTCTGTCTCTTTTATGTATTTGTACGATACCAAAGCTCACTATTCTACTTATACTTGGATTAAAATATAACTTAATGATGATATTATGTTGGATAAATTAATGATATTTAATACTGCATGGAGTAGAATAGGTATTTGTCAGAAGCAGAAAACTTTTCCTTTTTCAATCAATGTTTCTATACAAGTAAATAATTAGGATGACTTTTATATTTTTTCTTTGCAGAAACTGCCTTCAAGTCTTAGTTAAATCTTTAGCTGTATCTTGTGCACTGTGACATAGTCTGTGGCACTGGAGTCTGACCATTACGATATTGGCCAAGCAGGCACAAAGGTTAATTGAAAATCTGTAATAGCTACAATACTATACAGCAAAATCCTCATAGCTATTTCCTTCATTTATAAAGGTTTGAGCCTGTCTTACCATTAAAGTCAGAAGCACAAATGATTTCTTTCAATGGGATTTCAGAGCACGGAATCTACGCAAGAGGAGAGTTGATGCATGTGGTTTGCTTCCCAGGAGGTATGCAATTTCTTTCACAGGCTTGCTTTAAAATGCCTTCCTTATATCTGCCTAAAACATATATGTGCTAATAGTGGAGAAATCAATTACAAAACTAATGTGAGGTATAATTGAACCATATACTTTTTTTTTCCTCTTGCAAATAACCAACATTTAATTAGGACTTTCAGATGATGTTGTAAGACAAATATTCTAATTTTACATTGGAGAGCAAAAGGTCTTATGACAAAAAAAATGGATAGAACTAAATCCAGAGCCCACAAATCTTGTGCCATAATGCTCTCAGGTGATTTTTTCACATAATACTCAGAGAATTGACCTTCTGGGCTGAAACTGTCAATTGAGACTTGAAAAGCTCTGATTTTGAGATTGTTTGCTTACTGACATTTGATCTTGGCTCAATCATAGAACAGCCTCTGCTCCATTTTCTCATCGTAAAAGAAAGATGATCCTTGACACCTTCTCAGCCTGTAAAGTATTATTGAAATATGTTGGTTAACAATGGTATCAAGGAGAATTTTGGTATCTTAAACACAGATACTATCTCACTAAAAGTCTCTATTACGGTTATGTCATTGTTATTTACTTTTTTGTGCATATAGGAAGAGTTCATGTTGCCTACACTTTCTCTATAGTTCTTTGAAAACCACATAAACAATAATATTCTCTTTGTTTTGTATAGAACAACTGATGTAGGATTTATAAAGCCAGGCAGAATCGCTATATGTTCCATTCCATTAATTAATTAATGATATTTCTTACTCTTTTACTGAAATTAAAAAAAAAATATATTTGCTTCATTTAAAACAATCTAGTTGGTTCCTGTAATCAATTTGAATCTTAAAGTCTAACTTCATGGCAGAGAAACTTCCATGTCAATATTTTAAGTCATAAGTTCCCATCTTAAGCTAACAAATGATTATCCTTTAGAGTAGGAATACAAAATGAGTCTTAATTATTGAATATCTTGTGTCTTTCTCTGTTGCTGTGACATAAAGATAGAAGGCCTAAACAGATGAGATAATCACTCAGAGAAAAAAAAGAAAAGCAAATAAAACATCTGACAACTAATCTCAAGAATTCTCAAGACAGTCCTCTATCATTCAAGTCACCTTGCAATTTAAAACATTGTAATGCCTTTGTGCTATTACTGACTATTTTGAGTATTTCCTAAGATTTTCAGTTCTTTGTTACTGCTTTACTGCTGAGAATTGCTTTCTTCTGTGATACTAAGATTATTTTACATTGTGCTTTTCTTTACAACTTCATAACTGTAGAATTTGTTCCCCTCAGCAGAAAGTAGTTTCTTGTTATTTTCTCATCTTCACTCATTTCCAATATACCAGTCAGCCAAGCAACCAGTAAAATGAAAGTCCTGTTGGCATCATTATGAGTGAGATTTTCAATGGGAAAAGATTTTCTTTCACTCATTTTTAATGCTAAGATGAGGACATGAGGCAAAAAGCTCAATTTGGATTTTTAAAAATAAAAATATAGGAAAGGGCACTAGCTCAGAAACATAGGAGACTAAAATGATGTCTTAGTTCTAAAAACTGAGTATATCTCTCAGATTGAATTCAAAGGGTTCTTCATTTTGGGATCAGCTCAGCTTAGACAACAGAAGGCACCATATAGAATAGGCTCTAAAGCAAGTACACCAATGAGAGTTTGTAATGAAATGGTTTAGAAATGAAAACCTATATTAACCAGGACCCAGTTAACTGAAACTCAATTGTCTATATTTTAGTCTATTTTTCTCTTTCAGAAGGATAGCTATGTGATGATGAAACAAAATGTGAAGTTAAAAATCCCTTCTTATATTATGTTGGAGAAAAAGGAGGCCCATGGGCTAAGAATTAGTACCTATTTTTTTTTTTTTTTTACTTAGCAACAATCTCTTAATAAAGATGTGTTAAGAACTGGAAACCCTCTAATTTGCAGATGTCAAAGACCGTTATAAAGTCAATCCATTTTTCTGTAGGTTTTATAGACATATCTACTACACTAAAAAAAAAAAAAAAAAAGGACTAGACTATGTGTCAAGACCTGATCTAAGTTCTGCTACCATCTAAGTGTTTAGGCTTGGGTGACTTCCTTCTTCCATATTTCAGTGTCTTCATGTGTTAATTGAGGAGGTTGGACCTGTCTCTTACAAATACTAAAGTGATTTTGAATTTGGTAATCACTAATCTTTAGAATGATCACTCTGAGGCATTGCCAGATCCTCAACTGAGATGAACAATGTTTCTGTTTGTTTGTTTGTTTGTTTGTTCATAATAGTTACAGTTTATTGTGTGCTAGGGTGTGGCATACCATATTTACAGAGAAAACAATGTCTCAGAGAAGTTGGGCAACAGGCCCATGGTTCACATTGTCAGGGTTACCACATCAGAGTTAGGATAAGAACCAGGGCTTTCTGACTTCAGAGATCATGCCTTTTCCACAACATCAATGTATATATCCCAAAGGCTCTTTTGAGTTTGAAATCTTGAAATGGAAAATACTGATCACATTTATTCTACATGCTGAAGACAAATAAGAAATACCTATTAACTATGAAATTGATCTGAAGACTAGAAATTGCAGAAAATAGGAAAATGAGTTCAATATAAATCAGAGATACAATGTGATATGACAGGTTTAAAATAAACATTTATTTATTTTGAAATAAACATTTTAAAGCTTTGGCATTCAAATTGATGTTATTATTTCTACTGAATTAGGATTACTGACTTCATTATTGATTGGAATAACATTAGAGAACTGTATCTAAAGCCAGCAACTTATTATTATTTTTAAGTACAAATTCTCATCTTTTGAGGATGGATTTTATTTTGGAATTGGTATAATTTCAGTAAACCTCTTGAGAGAGAAAAAAATGTTATCTTCCTTATTTTATATCCCACAGGCCTATCCTAGGATCTTTTAAAGGGTAGTCAGTAAATAAAGATCACCAGGAGCATGAGAAAGTGAATGCTCCATCTCAGCAGTCAGGCATAGAACAAATTCAACTTTCTTTCTGTTCTGTTCAGGTCCTCAGTGGACTGAGTGATGCCCACCCACACTGCCGAGGGCCATCTGTTTTACTTAGTTCACCAATTCAAATGTTGGTCTCTTCTGGAAACACATCCAGAAATAATGTGTAACCAGCCATCTGATCATCTCTTGGCTTAATCAAGTTGACACACAAATTACCCATCAATGGATTTATATGGCAGAGGAAGAGGAGTCATTTAAGATAAGACTTTTTGCTTGTTGCTTTAATTGCACCAGAAATATTTTTAAACTACTGTTAGAAACTATTAAAATTGGAGTATGTTGTGATATCTAATATTTCTATTGGGATCTAAAGAGGCAGATCTCAGAGGAAAAAGCAAATGCATTCCTCATAGGAAGTTATTTTTGCTTATATTGGAAATATTCAAATAATACATTTTACTATTTATGTTGTTTAGGTCATAGGTGCAGTGTGGCCCTTTGTATTTTTCATGTGGTAGCTCAGATGAAGACTGCAAAGTAAATTTAAAATTTAAGATGCCTGTTTATGCCAGTAGTACCTGAGGATGGCTTGCCTTATGAAAGCTGCACTTGTAGGTTTTATGCCTGACATCAGACAGGCAGTGGCAGTGTGTATCTGTGCCGGAAAGTATTTCCCAGAAACAAGCCATGTAAAGCATAGAATACCTGAGCAATTTAAACCTAGGCAGGTGGGAAAAGGCACTTTCCTTGATTTTCCTTGATAATAGCCCCGCCCCACAGCACACACAAACTTCATTTTCTCCTGTGCAAAATAAACCCAACCATATATTTTTCATGATGGTGTTTTAAACATTTCAAATTATTTGTTGTAGGCCTAAAGGATTTTAAGCAAAGATATAACCTACACAAGTCTCCTTGGTCCTAGATGGACAAGAACTTTCAGGAGTAAGGGACACTCTGTTCTTTACCAGTAAACGAGACTCACACAATTACGCTCTCTTGTAAATTGAAAAGCTATGCTCATTTTTCCTCTGGAAGAGTTCAAGCTTGGATGTAAAGGTACCCATTAAGGCTGATCTTTCAGAAATGGAGTTGGAAGGGTGAGAATTGCTGTTGCAGATAGGCAGATTCCAGATTTTATTCCTCCTGCCTATGAATCAGCACACCCTATTATGTTCTAAGGAATTACATTTTGCTGCTCCTGCAGTTTTGTAGCATTTCTAATTAAAAATGCCTGCTCTTCTGAACAGGTTTTGTAAGCTATCAAAGGACACTTTTGTGTTTATTTCCCTTTATTTGTGTTTTTAGTGCCATTTTTTGATATTGCCTTTGGCAAAGTAGGGATATGGAATACTTAGATATAGTGCTGTTAAAGTGCTTATAGCAGTAGGATCTAGTTACTTACATAAATAAATATGAAACATCTGTTGGAATACAGAAAGTTTCAACTGGAGCGATGGTTTTCTGAGAGCAGCCTTTGGAGCAAAAATATACTGACTGTCTTAAAATTCAATCTAAGATAGATTTTTAAAAGGAATTGGAAATATTTAAGTTTAATTTGGGAGAGAATAAGAACTGAAGTTGAGATATATATATATCTTATATAAGATATATAAGTTATCCTATATCCTATGTAATAGGATATAAGAATAGATAAGGAGATTTTGAAATGGCCAGAATGGAATTGAAAAGGCTAATTTGTGAGGAGACTCAGACATCTATCAGTGAATTGAGACATCCGGAGATTGAGTTCTGGTACTCAGTCACTACACTTCTGTTCCCAGATGTCACAACACAGGTGGATTAAATATCTTTTCCCAAGTCTAATGACTACAGGATAATGGCTCTGAGATTCAAAAGCAAGAGGTCTGAAACAATGTTACTTCCACTATTGAAAGTGCCTTTGTGATATCTTTCCTGCATTATGCCATCTCTATTTTAGATATTAAAATTTCCATGATAACATTCTTATTCATGTCCTTTGCCTCCGCCAAAAAAATTTACATTAACTATTTGTGTTTAAAACCATCTATTAATCTTTTAACAGTTTGTGGATATTTTGTCATCATGTTTTTGCCTTCTATCCTACCTACCTCATGGGATGATGGCTCACTGTTGATGGTTGTACCTATGACTTAAATTCCTGCAACCCTTTTCCAAGAGCAATTAACCTGGGACTTTGCTTCTAAGGTCAAACCCCTGATTTTATTTATCTCTTCTGTCTCATTGCTCCAAGAAGAAGAAAATATTACCAAAGGTAGCAGTGGGAGCAAGAATTTGAATACCTTAAAGAGAGGAAAATAACCATATTTTCAGGCAGAGGGGACTAAATTGATGTTGGGGACCAACCCTATTTCTTTGAGAGATGATCTACATTTATTTAATAGTCTTCATGCATAACAATGTTATTTAGTTTGCCTCAGAATACTCCTGAGTGCTCTTTCACCTTCTTAAGCTATTTGTTTGATTATGTTGACTTGGTAGGAAAAGGTATTTGAACACGTTAATGTTCAAATATTCTTGTTTGAAAAACAAGCCAGCAAAACAAACTATATCCCACTGTGTTACTACCTTTGTAAATCTCCTTTTTTTGAAAGTCACAATGTGTTCTTAAACAATGGCTCTGATTTCACCCACTCCAAGCTTTTATGATAATATAAAGCTTATTGTATGTTAGATACTAGAGAATGCAATACTATTTATTTGTTTCACCAAGTCACTGTCATAAAGTGAAAAATATTAAAAGGAAATTGATCAACATTGGGGGGAGTAGATTATCAAAATAACTCTCCTGCAGATAACAATTATAAATTCTGAACAAAATTAAAACAAACACACGATTATTTAAAAATATAAAGAGCAATGATAAGCAGGTAGAAACTGGCCATAAAAGGTAAGTACTTTGAGAGAAGTCCATATTTATGATGCTCCTTCTCATGAGGGCGTTCTATTCAGAGTGGCCTTGGGGAGGCTAGAACTCAAGTAGAAAGCTCTTTCTTGTCTTGAGATGTGAGTTGGCAGAATTTAGAAGTGTACAAGAGCCTGGTAATTGAAGAAGAAAATTCTAGAATAAATAGAGCTCTTAAAAGAGTATAATTCCCCTCAAATTCTTGGCTGAACCCTTGCAAAATGCCTTTATGAAATTCTAAGTTACCCAGCAGAAAACCAATGCTGGAGAGCAGAAAGGACTTAAGAGAGAAATTAACTAATAAAAGCCATGGATGAGAAAAAGTTTGAAGTTTGAGTACCACCATATATTACAAGGCTTTGGTAAAGTAAACCAAGTTTCTGCAAGTTTAAGATGATAAGCTAATAATCACACTGCATCCTAGAATAAAAGCCAATGTTATTCAAAAGAGGAAAATAGAATTCAGAGTCTAAAATGTTTTATCTAAAATATCCACTATACAATAAAAATTATAATATATATATATGATCCATTGTGAAGGAAAAAAAAATCACTTCATGGAAACAGACTCAAAGATGACCTAGAAGTAGAAATTAGAAGTCATTTAAATTTCTCATTTACAATGTTTTAAGGACCTAAAGAGAAACAAGGGCAGAATGATTGAATAAATAGGGAAACTCAACAGAGGGATATGGGCTTAACTGGATGGGCTTAACTGTTGATTGGAGAGAGATGAAGAAAGTGTCAATATACTTGGACACAGATCAACAGAAATGATCAAATGTGAGAAACACAGAGAAAAAAGATTTTAAAATAAAGCCAGAGCTCTTTTGACTTGGAAGACAATATAAAGCACTAAGCACTCTCACTAATTTGTAAGTCAAGTTCAGAAGAGAAACAGACGCTTTTCCCCTGAGGGAACTCTTTTGTTAGGGCACCCATGAGGCAGAACACAAGCAAACAGCTATAGCCAAATTTTGGCCAAAATTTTTACAAATCTGTTGAAAAACATCAACTTATAAAATCAAGAATCTCAGTAAACTCCATGTAGAATAAACACAAGAAAAATAACACATAGACATATCTGGCATATCGCTGAAAATCAAAGGTAAAAAATAAAGTCTTAAAAGCAACTAGAGTGAAAACAGACACATTATATATGGATAATCAACAATATGATTATGGTTGACTTCTCGTTAGAAACAATGGAGACTAGAAGCCAACAGAATGTTGTATTTAATATGCTAAAAATATGTCAATTCTGAATTCTGTATTCAGTAAAAACACATTAAAAATAAGGATAAAGTTGAGATATTTTTGGTGACATAAAGGCTGAAAAAAATACATTGCCAGAAGCCAGAATATCTGCGATATAAGAAATGCTAAATGAATTTCAGGAATAGACACAAGATATAACTGATCTATAGGAAAGAATAAAGAGCACAGCTAGGTTGTAAATATATACAAAAATATAAAAGACTTTTATTATTTCTTTTTAAAACACAACTGACTGTATAAAGCAAAACTCATTATATTGTGAAATTTATATCTTGTGTGATAACAAATAGCAGAGAATCAGGGTTGGGGGTAGAAATTATAATGTATCAAATTTCTTTCATTTTCCATGAAGTGGTTTAATAATTCTAGGAAAACTGTGGTGAATTAAGGATATATATTACAGTCCCTAAAGTAACTACTAAAAAATAATACAAATAGATG
>NW_011888824.1:9730188-9744043 GCF_000151845.1 Pteropus vampyrus | reverse complement strand
TTTTGGCCAAAATTTTTACAAATCTGTTGAAAAACATCAACTTATAAAATCAAGAATCTCAGTAAACTCCATGTAGAATAAACACAAGAAAAATAACACATAGACATATCTGGCATATCGCTGAAAATCAAAGGTAAAAAATAAAGTCTTAAAAGCAACTAGAGTGAAAACAGACACATTATATATGGATAATCAACAATATGATTATGGTTGACTTCTCGTTAGAAACAATGGAGACTAGAAGCCAACAGAATGTTGTATTTAATATGCTAAAAATATGTCAATTCTGAATTCTGTATTCAGTAAAAACACATTAAAAATAAGGATAAAGTTGAGATATTTTTGGTGACATAAAGGCTGAAAAAAATACATTGCCAGAAGCCAGAATATCTGCGATATAAGAAATGCTAAATGAATTTCAGGAATAGACACAAGATATAACTGATCTATAGGAAAGAATAAAGAGCACAGCTAGGTTGTAAATATATACAAAAATATAAAAGACTTTTATTATTTCTTTTTAAAACACAACTGACTGTATAAAGCAAAACTCATTATATTGTGAAATTTATATCTTGTGTGATAACAAATAGCAGAGAATCAGGGTTGGGGGTAGAAATTATAATGTATCAAATTTCTTTCATTTTCCATGAAGTGGTTTAATAATTCTAGGAAAACTGTGGTGAATTAAGGATATATATTACAGTCCCTAAAGTAACTACTAAAAAATAATACAAATAGATGAAGTTAAAAAACCAATTGTTATGATAAAGTGGAATACTAAAAAAAAAAAATTCATTAACACAAGAGGCAGAAAAGGAGGAATAGAGAAAAAACAAATGGAACAAAAAGAAAACAAATAGAAAAAAATGGTAGTGTTGAATCCAACTATAAATAATTGCATTAAATATAAATGGACTAAATATTTGGATTAAAATAGAAATTGTCAGAATGGATAAAAAATAAAAATTATATACTTTTTATAAGATGCACATTTTAAATCTAGAAAGACAGGATAAAAGTAAAAGGATGGAAAAGACACTATGTGGCAAAAAGCATAAGAATATGGGAGTGGCTAAATACATCAGACAAAGTAGACTTCAGGACAAGAAGTATTACCAGAAATAGAGAATATTTCATAATAATAAATGGATCAATTTATCAGGTAGACATAAAAATCCTAAATATGTGCCTAGTAAAGCTTAAAAATGCATACAGCAAAATTTGACAAAATTAAAGAGAAAAAACCAATTCACAATCATAGATGAAGATTTTACCACCTCTCTCTAAGTAACTAACAAAACAAATAGACAAATTGTAAGAATATAGATGATATGAGCAACACTATCAAGCATCTCGACCTTTTATACAATATTATGACATACAATATTATATTCAACAATGCAAAATACACATTCTTTAAAATTGCAGCATTTAATTGATTGTTCATCAAGATAGACAATTTGCTAGGACATAATATAAACCTTAATAAAATCTGAAAGATAAAATCTTATAGAACATGTTCTTTGGCCTCAGAGGAATTAAATTAATATTTAATAACAATAAGACATCTAGAAGAATCCCAAATTTTAGGGGAAAATTTCACCTTTAAATAAAACATGAGTCAAAATAGAAATCACAGAAGAAATTAGAAAATATTTTGACCAGATGATAATAAAATATAATATATGAAAATTTGGGATGAAGCCAAATAAGTTTTTAATGGGAAACTGAGAGTTTATAAAGGTTATATCAGAAAAGAAGAAAGATTTAAAAATCAATGTTCTAAATTTCCTCTAGAATAATACAAAAGAAGAGCAAGTTAAACCCAATGTTCAAATAAGAAAGTTTTGGAGATAAAAGTAGAAATCAATGAAATAGGAAATGGACAAATAACAGAGAAAATCAAGAAAGTAAAAAGTTAATTCTTTGAAAAAATTAATAAAATTTATAAACCCGTATATTAAGTTATTAAAGAGAGAAAACCCACATTACCAATGACAGTAATGAAAAAGGAGACATCACTAAAAATAGCCTAGCTACTAAAAGGATAACAACGGAATATTATAAAGTTATGCCAACAAATCTGAGAACTTAGATGAAATGAACAAATTCACTGAAATCACAACTTATCAAGACTAACACAAGAAAAAAGAGAAAATCAGAATAGCTCTATAAATATTAAAGGAATAGAATTTATAGTAACAAAAAAGAAAATTTCCTATACAGGAAAGCACAGGCCCAGATGCTTTCTCTGGTGAATTCTAGCAAACATTTAAGAATGAAATTATATCAAACTCTTCAGAGAATTGAGAAAAGTACATTTCACAAATCACTTTATGAGGATAGCATAGCCTTGAAACTAACACCTTATATATTATAAGAAAATTGCAGACCCAATATCTGTCATGAAAATTCCACAAAAGTCATAACAAAATGTAGGAAATCAAATCCATTTGTATATGAAAAAGATCATATATGATGATCTATTTAGTCTATCCCAGTAAAGCAAGGTTAGTCCAACAGTTGTAAATCAATCAGTGTAATTCACACGTAGACCAATTAAATGATAAAATTATTTGAGTTTCTCAAAATATGCAGAAAAAAACATTTGATTAAATTCAACATCCATGTATGAACTAGAAATAAGAGAGAGCTTTCTTAACCCGATAAAGGACATTTACAAAAAATTACAGCTAACTATATACTTAATGGCAAAGGCTTAAAATATTTAGGCTTAAGAGTGAGAATTATTAGTTTGCTTTTACTACTTCTGTCCAACATTGTACTAGATAGGTATAACCAGTGTAATAAGTAAAGAAATAAATGGAATAGAGATTTGAAAGAAAGATGTAAAACCAAGTCTATTTGCTGATTGTTCACAGAGAATTCAACCAAGTCATCTATCAAAACCACCCAACCAAATAAAAACCAACAACAACAAAATTTATTCTAACTTGTAAATGAAATTAGCAACAACCAGATCAATGTAACAGAACAGAATCCAGAAAGAGGCCCATAATTATATGGTAAGTTATTTTCAATAAAGGTACAAATACAGTTCAGTGTGGAAGAGAAAGTGTGGAAAATGAATCTTGATTCTTATCTCATAAATCACATAATAATGGATTCAAATTGGATCAGAACTTAAATGTAAAACTAAAGCTATAATGAATATAGAAAATACATAGGCAAATATCTTCAAGATCTTGGGCAAAAGTCATTCCTGGTCATTGATCATCAGGTATGATCTTTTTCATATATGAATGGATTTAATTTATCATATTTTGTTAATAATTTTGTGGAATTTTCATGAAAGATATTGGTCTGTAATTTCTTGTAATATCTTTATCATAAAATGATTTTACAGACACAAAAAGCACTAAACATGAAATTAAAAATTGATAATTATTAAATTTTCAAATATTAATGTTTGCTCATTAACATACACTAAAAATGTAAAAAGATAAGTCATCAATTTGGAGAACTATTCTCAACACTTAATCACCAAAGGACTTGTATTCAGAATATGTGAAGAATCTTACAAACCAATAATAAAAAGAGAAAATAAATGAAGGTAAGAGAATTAGACAGTTTACCAAAGAAGATATACCAATAGCCTATAAATATATGGCTACATATAAATATATGTAAAGATACTCAACAACATACATATAAATATATGTAAAGATACTCAACAACATTAAGTGACAGAAAGATGTATATTCATCCAGTATGAGATTCCATTTCGTGCCCACTAAAATGGCTAAAATAAGAAAGACTAATAATGGAAAATGTTGGCAAGGATATAAAACAATTTAAACACTCAAATGTTGCTGGAGAGGGTGAAAATTAGTACAACCACTTTGGAAAAACACTGTTAAATCTCATGACCCAGCAATTCCAATCTTAGGAATTTACTCAAGATAAATGTAATCATATGTTCACAAAAAATAATTGTACGAGAATAGTTAAAGCAGCTTTATTCATAACAGCCCACTAAAAACAATTTAAACAGTCTCAGTGTGAATAAACAAATCATAATGTATAATGGACTACTACTCAGCAATAAAAAATAATAAACTATTTACATGCAACAACAGCTGAAAAACCTTATGTTAAGTGAAAAACCTAATATGATATGAAAGGATACATATGGTATAATTCTGTTCATGTGAAGTTTAAGAAGTAGTAAAACTCAGATAGAGTAATAAAAATCAGAACAGTGGTTGATTATGGAGGTGGAATTTGACCAGAAGGGAGCACAGTGAATTGTATGAGGTAATGGAAAAGCTTTATAGTCCTGATTAGCCTGGTGGTTACATAGCTGTCTACATTTATCAAAACTATTTTTTGTACACTAAAGATCTGTATATTTTGCTGTATATAAATTTTCTAAAAATTGCTGGTTTCCTGTATGTCATTAGAGCCAGCTCTAGATCTGCATTTTTCTTTGTCTATCCACTCATTTCCATCTGCAGTCCTGTCCCATGTTTAGAGATCACATTTACTGCGGTGCTAAGAGCTTTATATGCATCATGTAGTTTAATCATCATGACCTTATGAAATAAGTGCTGAGGGAGCTTATCCATCTGTCCACATCTGTCACCTGACGTGGGACTCTATTACCTAGTGCCATTCCTTACTCCGGCTTTCCTTCATTTACTGTCACATTAAAATCTACTGAGAGACAATCAGACAAGACTTGTTTTCCTTATTGGTTCAATTCCAACTAATGCCAAACTCTTTATTTAAGGAGTTTCTTCCATTGAGTGCTGATTTGCTCCTGCCTAAATCACTCCATCTTGCTGTGCATTACCTGTTCCATTTTTAATGAGGAAGAAATACTTTCTTGCATCACTGAATGTGTGTTGAAGAACACAAAAACAGAGGATTTCACTGGTGGGATGAAATCACATGAATGTCTATGGAGATATTGAATATAATCTTGTTTATTAATAATAATGATTGAGTTCATGCTCTTTAAAACAAAATAGCACCAAATTCATATAATTTAAATATTTAGAATAAACAAGAAGACCGTCTTTAGTACTTTATTTGTTGAAAAACCTAAAAAGACTATATGCTTTCAAAATGGACTGAAGCTTAATGGGATGATTTCTCCGGAATCATCCGGAAGCAAATCCTAGGAAGTCATTAAGGAAAAGGGAGCCACTCTTGATAAAAGATTACAGCTGAGCAGCAGGATAGACGCAGAGCAGCTAACTCCACACTAATTGTTCCTGATACATAGAGAAAACTAACGATTTTCCATCTCGCTGAGAGGAGAAACAGGCCAGTGATTAGACATATTTTCCTATGTCTAATCAGAAAACCAAAATAGTAAAACTTACATATTCTCATCAGAGAAGCAGTTGGATGGTATGTTTGGTGAAGGACAGATTGTGACTTTCAAAAGAGGGAAATTTGCAAATGTAGTAACACAAAGGTAGTGACAGATGCAGAACTGAAGAACCACGGGGTAGTAGAAGGCTTTTTAGCTGTTCCTTATTAAAAATCTGTGTGGGAAGTGAGAAACTTTTTATTCTGTGCCAACATATTCGTCTAAGGGTATTTGTGTTTGTGATTTGAAGGAAACAAAATCTATGATTCTTAAACTTTTCTAACAAAATGCTCTAATAGTGAGTGAAATCACACCTTTACCCAAGAATCTGAGGGTAGAAAACAGAGGGAGAGGGAAGGCTTGGCAGAAGAGGATATAGTCTACAGTTGTTCTAGGCAAGTAGGAAACTTTCTTGAAATCTTCTGTTTTATCTTTTAAAAAATATGTAAATAGCACCCACATTTATTTGAAGTGTTTTACAATATCTTCGGTTAATCTCAAAGTTAATTTGCCACATTTGTGTGAATTTTTTTTGGGGGGGTTGACTTAACTTGGGAAATTAGATGAATACATTATTAATCATCTTGATTTACTTGTTAAGCTTTCCTACCCTTTCAGAGGACCTTATGTAAATAGTCTTTTACATAATTTTTCTACTATTCCTTGGTGCGCCCAATCCTGGACAGGTGGTGGGTCATGGTAAGGGAATTGGGAAGGCAGGCAAGCAACAGAGAGTGTCTGTCTACCTTCCTCCAGTTTTGCATCCCTGATGTCTCTGGTTTCCTTCCAACCATTGACATTGGCAAGTGGGCCAGTTGAGGAAACATGGAAATATAACGCTGGAATTTATTGTTCAGTGCTGATGTCAACCAAAGTAATTGGAAGGAGCTAGAGATCTGTAACCTGAGGATGCTCTCTAACAACAAGCTCCAGTTAACCTTAATAACATTTCATATTCTTCTTTTTCATGACATCATTCTCTGAGACACAAATTTTTCCAAGATTTCTTCCTAGATGATTCCTAAAGAACCATGTTTATTTATGCTACTCATGATTACACTTCATTTGTACCTATATTTTATGATCCCAATGTGGGTTTCCTGGATGTGGGTACAGTAGCAGGAAAACCAGCAATGGCATATGTACAGAGCAGCTTGGCCTGAGCCTTTGTCTGTATCTGATCTTATTGTCATCATGTTCTTCTCCCAATCTGTGACTTCAGAATTGCAAATCATTTCATTGTTCTCTCCTTTTCCTCTTCTTGTTTGGTCTCAATCTCTCCTCAAGGCCTGCCTGGAGATTTTCTCTCCCTTTCTCTCTCCATTCCACCTCAAGGTCTATACAATTTGCAAAATTTTCCCTGAACTTACTAATTTAACTTCTATTTCTGTAATCTAACCTTGACATTTTCTCCTCTTGTTCTAATATATATATTTCCTTCTCTGATTAATATTTCCACAAAACAATCTTACATGGGTTATGGTGGTAGCAATAATGATAATACCTTTTATTTGTAGGCATGGATAATGATAATAGGCAATATCTACTGAATGTTTGCTATATGCCAGACACTCATTATGTGTGTTTATTTAATGCTCATAGCTTTTTGAATTTACAATAGTTACCATCACATTTTGCATATGAAAAAACCGAAACACAAAGAGCTTAGCAATTTGCACAAGGTCCAAGTTCTCATAGCAATAACTACAGAGCTGAGATGAAACCAAGTCAGTTTGATTCAATATATTGTGCTATACTACTGTCAACACCAATTTTAAGGGCATTATCATGGTGGCCATTTTGGTCAATTTCTTTATATTTTGCTGGAATAGTTAAGACTAGATCCTATTTAAGTACATTTTAATTTCCCTGTAGATTTCTCATTGTAGTGAATCAACATTTTAAAGATTAAAAATTACCATCAGGGACTCTACTTTTGTTAATAGGTAAGCAGACAAATGACCAGTTCAGTGCTGACTAGAGTTTAAGAAGAATATGTGTTCAGAGATTGATGGAGCTATTGAATGTGCTATTATATCATCATTGATTTTTAAACCTAAAAGAAATCTTAGATAATAATAATAACAGTAATAATAATACTAACATCTAAGGCACACCAAGCTTTCTATATTCTAAATATTTTGCTAAAATCATTATACACATTTTTAATTTTTTTAAATCATAATAATATTATGAAGTAGGCTATCATTTTGTACTATGATCATTTTACAAATAAGAAAATAAACTTGTTATAGGTTGATCACTTGCTCAAGTGGTAATTGGCCAAGTTGAGATTCAAGTACTGCAGAGTTTATGTTCTTAAACATTGTTATTAATGTTTATTATACCCACACATTTTTACAAATTATGAAATTCATGTTTAGAGAAGTTACTTGTCTTTCTCAGATCCCACAGCTGGTCGGTGGTAGAGATGAGACTTTTAGTCGAGGCTTCTTTCCATTACTGCTCACATTTTCTTTTATGTCACCTTTTTTTAATTTTAATATGAAGTTTCAAATATTACTACTCTTCTTTATTCACTTCTTTATTTAGTGCAAAACCAAGGTTCAGTCTTATGCAGAGCACAAAGTACAATGAAGGATACAAAGATGAATATGTCTTCTAAGATCTTATAACCTAATGAGAATAAAGTAGAAATATATATAAATAGCTGATTATGTTTCAAAGCAGAAAGAATTATGTATTGAAGGTATAAGCAAAGTGTTATGACAATGCAGAGTAAGATACAAGCAGTCTTAAGATGAACTTGGAAAGAGTACCAGAGAATGTAGAAATCAAAAAGAGCCTTAAAATAAAGGTAGGGGGTTTGAAGGCATCTAGATAAGTATATATGAGAACTAGCTAGGTGCTGTGAGAGGTACAGAGGCAGTCCAAAGAATAGTCTCTTATCAGAAGGAAGTAAAATGCTTCCTGAAGAGGCAAGACATACACATGTGAAGTGAAAATGAACAGTAAAGTGTTAAAGAGCTGTAGGAGGTCAGAGGTAGAGAAATATCTGAGAACTGGAGTACTCAGGGAGGGCGCATGGAGGAGAGCAGAGCTTGAATGGAACTTTGGAAGATGGGCAGGGCTTCTAGAGGAGAGGAGAGATAATGTAGGCGAGAGGAGGTTCCCAGATACAGCCTCGTGAGAATGCACAAGGGTATTTAAGGCATAGTGAGGAGATACACAACTGTGTGTGTGTATATGTGCACACACTCATGTGATGGTTAAAGGATAAGTGCAGCAGGCAAGAAATGCTGGGCAGGTGATGCCATCTGGCAATGTAATGACATGTGTCAGTCAGAAGTGAGGGGACCAGTGCAGTGTGTTCTGTAGACTACTGAGTAATGACAGGCCTTGGAGAAAGTAATTATATAGTCCAGAGTGATTGCAGCTCCTACATTAGTCACGTGAGTGCCCCTGGCTGAGAGTTATCTTGTTAGCAGCTTCATCTTTAAATATAAAGAGCAAAAGTAGTCAATGGCAGTACAAATTGTTTATATTTAAAGGCTTTCTTCTTTTTATAGAGAAAAAGCAATTTTTTGTATGTGCAAAATCTAGACAAATGCTGCATCAGCTTACATTTCATAGTTATTCATTATAGTGGTCTCTAATATACTTGTATGAAAATTTAAATCAATTGTCAGTGATGAAGACATCTGAATTCTGGTATATGAATTAGTGGAGTAGGAGAAGCAGCAGAGAGATGAACCTGACTTAGATGAAGAATCTGTTATGAGAAGTGCAGAGAGCTGATAGTCTCCATCAGCTACACTTTTGGAATCTGCTGCATTCACATTGAGTCCGTGGTTTCCATGAGCTGTTTCCAGTTGATGCCAGAACATGATGGGGTGATAGGCCCTTGATTTCTGCTCAACATAGACCTCCTCTATGATTGATTTTTGATTTTTGCATTGGAGTACACCGTTGGGCTGGCTGTGACTTTCTCAAGCTGCACTGTAGTCTGAGACTCTTTTTAAAGGATGCTCCCTCCTTTCCCCTCTACTTGCACAGATGTCAGAGTTGCATCTTGGTCTGAAGGTTTTCCCTGCCTACTCTTGCTCCCTACCCCCCTCAATACATCTTTGTTTTCAAATTCTTTCTGGGTATCTGTTTCCTGGAGGACCCAAATTTACAAGCATCTTTATGATGCTCTAAATCTAATAAATAGAGTTGTGGTCTAAAATAAGGCCAGCAAACTCTTTCCATTAAGGGTCAAATAGTAAACATGTTAGAGTTGGTGGGCCACATATGGTCTCTGTCATATTCTTTTTTTTTTCTTATAATCCTTTAAAAGTATGAAAACCATTTTTAACTTACAGATTGTGGAAAACTCACTGTAGTTGCCTAATTTTCCTGCTCCAGGATATAAAAGATCTAATTTTGGAGGAATTTGCTTATTTGCTGCCTGTTTCCGTTTTATTATCTGTAAAATGGGGTTAATTTCTGCCCAATAAGCTCATAGAAATGTTTGTTAGCTCTACCAGTGACAGTGAATAGTTCCAAAATAGTTTTGGATTCTGAGGGAAGAGTAGACTGAGATGTGGTAGAAATTTAAGAAGTGGAGGTGAATGCCAATGAATATATGTGAGTCTGAGGCAGAAAGACTGATGAAGACAGAAAAATTACAAGAACAATAACAATGGGTACATCAGAAGCCCTCCCTTCTATTACTGCTGTAAGTCAGCATCACATGGGAAATTTGCAGAAGAATGGAAGGAGAAAGCTGAAAAATAAGAATAGATGGAGAAAGAAAGAAAAGAGAAGGGCAAGAAAAGGAAAAGGAAGCAGAAATTGTTATTTAATCTTTTTTATTCCACATAATAAGTGATTGAGAAAAAATGGAATGGAAAAGGAAAAACAATGCAACCCATGGGAGTAGAAGAGACGACCTAAAGTTTGATTGAAAGTAGTTGTCCAGAAATTATGTTTTATCTTGCATAAAGGTAACTTTCCAGAAGAGAAATGTGCAATGGAATCTCAATTAGAATTAATTATGATGAACTCAAGGAACATATTTTTAATAATTTGGATTTCTGAAGTTTGGTGTGAATGTTAATTTGAATAGAATTGGTGTTATTTTAATGACTGCATTAGAAGAAATAGAAATTTAGAGTACCTAATAGAACAATTCTACAAGTTCTGTTCATTCCCTCTAGGAAAATGTATGATTCAGGATGTAGATATCTTTGTGTTGTATTAAGTGTCCTGGTAAAAAGAACAATTCTGGTGTAATTTTAGATGAGAAAATATAAGTATTAAAATAACTAAAGTGAGAGTAGAGATGGGGCTAACTATCTGGGGCAGATATGTGTTGTGTTTTGTCACGTCATTCCTTTTTTCTGGATACACCTTGCAGTTAGTCGGGGTGATACCTCTGAGTTTTGGCTCGTGAGATGGGAGCAGAAATGATACAAGCCACTTTCAGGTCTGACCCTTAAAACATTTCTCTTGACCCTCCAGCTGTCTATTCTGCTGCAGTGACTTTGGAAGCCAAGTGTTGCAGTTTGAAATAGCTACAATTTGAAGGAGGGAAGCCCATCTTTTGACATACTGTGCCTGAATAATAAATAAACTGTAGTTGAGCTAATCCAATAATATTCGATTTGTTATTTTAACAGAATATAGCCTATATCAACCAGTAGAGATTCCATAGGTACCCAGCCACGGTCAATGACTTGCTATATGTAAAACTTGGGAAAACAGCTGAATATTAAGTTTGGTTAATCAATGTTAGTAAAGAATGGCATACAGAAATGCCTTCTGTTGAAAGCAGATTAAGAGGAAAGCAGATGTTGCTGGAATCATTTAAAAGGTATAGAATTTTAACGAAAGGAAAAAAAAAGGAAGTCTTTTAGGGCTATAGGAAAAGTATAAAGTCAGACATGACATGTACTCTGTGGAGATATCAACACAGGCAGAATGTGATGGTTATTGCTGGTAATGTTAGTCTTGGTTTGGTGCATTATCAAATTCCGTTTCTTAATGTTTAAAACCTAGTGAAAAGAGAATGTTCTTCTGAAAAGAAACTATTATTGAAAATGGTAATATATTAAAGGATATGTATCTGTCTAGTAATTTACCTGAAATGCAGTGCCGATCTTTCCAGACTCCTGCTTAAAATTGCAATGGTTCCCTCTGTCTCCTCCGTGGAGCACCAAGCATGCTTGTCATACTGAATTATTTACTGTTTCCCAAATTAATCTTTTATTTTCCCAGTTTAATGGCTTTGCTTGGTCCCTTTGATGGACATGTTCTTCATTACCACTTTCTGCCTGTTGAAATCCTAGCTCTTTTTCAAGGCTAGATCAAATGCCACCTTCTATATACAGGATTTCTTGCTGATTCTAGTCTATCATTTTCTCCTTCAGTTCTTTCATAGAACCTAATAGCTTTCTGATACCACTTTGTTTCTAGTTATACTATAGTTATTTGTGTTCATGTCTTTTCTCTCCAACTATTTTGTGAACTACTTGAGATTGTGTCGAAATTTTTTTTGGATACCTCTGAGTACAAATCAGAATTTCTGGTCTTAGGATGCAATGAATGAATGAATGAATGAATGAATGAATGAATGTTCAAAGAAATTGAAGATAATTGTAGAATGGGAAAAAAAGATAATAATTCTCTTTAGCATCACTAGATAGTAAAATGTATTAAAAGTGATCATTGTATTGGCAGAACATTATTACAGAAATCAGAAAGTGAGATGAAGGGAAATACTGTTAGCCAAACTTAGTATCACAAGGTGATATAAATAACATATATTATAAATCCATGATATTGGGACAGTTAAATTTGCTATTTGTAAAAAAATATTTGTTTTGATTTAGAATCTTATTGTAAAATATATTCTAAACAGATAATCATTAAAAGAAAGTAAGCCATACTTTTATGCACAATGATGTTTATAGAAGTATTATTAAAATGATGAAAATTAGAAATAACTTGAATAGCTAGCATGAGGGGAATAGTTCAGTAAATTATAATATATTTAGTGGAAAAATATTATGCAGCCACTAAAAATTTTTATAAAAAGTTTCAAATGCTGTGAGAAATTGCTTATGAAATGATATTGAACAAAAACATAGGATATATATGTGTAAAATTTCATGGAGAAATCTATCAAAATATTTACTTGATTATCCCTTGGTGTTGGCATTATAAATGTTTTTTGTTCATAATTTTCAGATTTTCTACAATAGTCATGCATGGATTTTAAAACAGAAAATTGTAAGCAAAATATACAAATTTAGAAAATACTAATAACTTGAATGCAAAACTGGAAAAGTAAGATGATAAAGTACTTACATGTACAAAATAAAAGGTCCTGAATTTGAATTTCAGAATTTTCAAAGATATTCAGGAAGCTATAGCATTTAGAAGCACATTGGATTTGGGTACACTGAGGGAAGTTTATTAAAGGGATCACTTACTAAAATGTACAAGGGGTTTCATGAAACTAACAAGAGAGAAATCATAATCCCAAGGATAGCAAAATGAGGAGCTATTTCTACCTCTAGATCTGAAGTAGCAATGGGGGAAGTCGTAACCAGAACTGGAAAAGGGTAGCCATATGGAGAAGGTTCCCTGGCAGGGTCCAACAATACACAGAGATTAGGTGATGGAGCCAGGGGAACAAGGACCTCAACTTAACTTCCTTCCTGCCCTCCAATTGCCTGCTGAGTCTGTCCCTTGAATGACCCCCCCAACTAGAAACCAGAGGGCAAGTAAGCATATTAAGAAGATCAGCTCTCTGTTGTACAGAGCATCAGGGAAGAAGCAGTGTGGATCTAGGGATAAATGGAAAATAGATGCTGTAGGAAAAAAGAAGGGCTTGTTATAGTGGATCCCATAAGAAATTCTTTATATAACAAACTGTTGGTTTAAGTCCATATGAATTGAGGAATTAATTGATACAAAATCTTCCAAACAAAGGAGAAATCTGGTTGGTTGAGGTTTAGACATGCCACATTTCCAAAATGATTTTTGGATACATCCTATATTGAAAGGGAAATAAACTAGACTACAGTAATAAATAAGCAATTTACGGAGGCTTATTAAAATAAAAGCTGAATAACAAAAAAATCATTAATTTATTGATAAAAATCCCCTAAAATAACAAAAATGCCGTAGTTTTCAAATAAATGTTGTTGGTGGTTAAGGAAAGAAGATAGAACTAACAATGCTAGAACAAATTATAGTAAAGAGGATACAAAAACTGGTAAGGAGAAAAAAAATTTAAAAAATTGGAATGTAGGAGAGGGTTATATACATCGGATGATTTGGGTGTATATCTTTATGAAAAAATATAAAAGTGAAAGTTTGGAAGGTAAAATTTGAAATTAAAAATTTGAAGTTAATTACAATTTTGTTATTTGTGATTACTTAAAGCTAAATTTAATAATTTTGCAACTTTCCTGTTTGCTTTATTGAGTGTTAAATTTTTAATGATGTTAAGTCATTCGAAACACATTTTTGTGAATTAGGAATGAAGTCATGTTATAA
>NW_011888824.1:9719901-9730138 GCF_000151845.1 Pteropus vampyrus | reverse complement strand
ACAGAGCATCAGGGAAGAAGCAGTGTGGATCTAGGGATAAATGGAAAATAGATGCTGTAGGAAAAAAGAAGGGCTTGTTATAGTGGATCCCATAAGAAATTCTTTATATAACAAACTGTTGGTTTAAGTCCATATGAATTGAGGAATTAATTGATACAAAATCTTCCAAACAAAGGAGAAATCTGGTTGGTTGAGGTTTAGACATGCCACATTTCCAAAATGATTTTTGGATACATCCTATATTGAAAGGGAAATAAACTAGACTACAGTAATAAATAAGCAATTTACGGAGGCTTATTAAAATAAAAGCTGAATAACAAAAAAAATCATTAATTTATTGATAAAAATCCCCTAAAATAACAAAAATGCCGTAGTTTTCAAATAAATGTTGTTGGTGGTTAAGGAAAGAAGATAGAACTAACAATGCTAGAACAAATTATAGTAAAGAGGATACAAAAACTGGTAAGGAGAAAAAAAAATTAAAAATTGGAATGTAGGAGAGGGTTATATACATCGGATGATTTGGGTGTATATCTTTATGAAAAAATATAAAAGTGAAAGTTTGGAAGGTAAAATTTGAAATTAAAAATTTGAAGTTAATTACAATTTTGTTATTTGTGATTACTTAAAGCTAAATTTAATAATTTTGCAACTTTCCTGTTTGCTTTATTGAGTGTTAAATTTTTAATGATGTTAAGTCATTCGAAACACATTTTTGTGAATTAGGAATGAAGTCATGTTATAAAATATGAAATATGGTAGCTTGCCAGAGTTTTCGGATAATTATTTTAAGTGATAGTATGACCCTTGGAAAATAAAATGTGGCTGTTTTGGAAAGATAGCATTTTCTTCAAAGGTTAAAAATATATTGACAGGGCCTGAGATTCAATAGGAATTCATCTTTAAGATAAAATCCACATAAAAATTTTAGATATTACCTGATGGCAGAGAGATAAATGGTTGTCAGAAAATGAAAAAGACTCATTTTCGAATTCTGAGTGGCAATTTTCCTATAACTCTGTCACATGAATAAAGTACTTGCTTTTCTGAAGTAGGCTGGCTGAGGGGAAGAGAGAAATGGCCAAGATTAATGAGATAAACCAAAATAATATTTATTTTCCGAGGCACTCTATTAACATTTCAGAGTGGGTCTGCCAGAGCCTTTCTCCAAGTATCATTATGTGAATGACACAGTTAAGACATTTATTAAGTTAACAGAGGTGAAGAATAGAGACACCTTGCAGAAACATCTTTGGCACAATGGAGGGAACTCTTGCAATTCCGTATTATGTCTGTTGTTATTCTTTTGCCTGATGTTATCGCTCATGTTTTGAAATTTGTTCACTGTTTTCTTTTCAGAGCTGGGTGAAGGAAACTTAGAATGTATATAACTTTTAAGAATAAAGATAAACTATGGTTAGCTGAAAAGCCAATTTCAGCAGTAAAATTATTGCTTATGTCAGAGAGAAAGAAAGACAGTGAGACAGAGTGACGCACAGAGGAGTTGTTAGTATAAATTGTGACCTAAAACTTAAAAAAGCAATTTTAATCAGCCAGGCACAGTGTGTGTTTGCCTGTTTTACCCTTTTACTTGCTTGTGTATTAAAGAGTATTTCTAAGTCTGGCTGAGTGTCCTTCCCACATTCAGGAAAGGAATGCTTATGGAAAATAGTGCTTCTAGATACATGGCTAATATGTTTGTTAATATGCAGTGTCATACAAATTTTGGTAATTTTCCCTCATTTTTCCCAAACACTAAGCCATCGATATCAGCACAAGATAAGGCAAGATAGATAAGATAAGATAAGATCAGATGGGATGGGATGGGATGGGATGGGATGGGATGGGATGGGATAGGATAGGATAGGATAGGATGGGATAGGATGGGATAGGATGGGATAGGATGGGATAGGATGTGAGACAGTCTTGAATCCCTATGTTCTTTCCTAGCCGACAGGGTCATTATGTCATGAAAGTACTCAAGGCACCTAGAGATATCCGATGCAAAATGCAATAATAAAATGACCAACAGCATGTGTGTACATCTTAACTTGTCCAATGTGTCTTTTTGGTTGTTTTGTCCAATCTTCAGGTCTGCATAAGTGTGGAAGATTCTCAGGGGCACAGTAATCCCATTCTCTAAAGATAAACTGTTATTAGTAAAGTGTTTATCTGTCCAGTCTTCTGCAATGAACATTTAAATGTGTGTATTTTCTATATTATGCATACTGAACTGTAATCTGAATGTAATAAATTACAAGTCAATACTTAGCAATTATCTGACCCTTCTAATGGCTGCATAGTATTCTGCTATATAGATAACTCCAATTTATTTTTAAAACTTTTTATTGGACAGCTTTTAGGTTGTATCAAATTTTACTAATGAAACAATTCCCCCAATGAACTTCACAATAATATGAATCTTTGCATTTTTGTTTTTGTTTCCATCAGAGAAATCCAAAGAGCAGTTGTTGTACATTTAGATTGTTGGGGTGCATCGAAACATTGCCATCTTAAAAGTCTGTGCAATTTATATTCCAAGTTTAAGAACTCTGTTTTTTTATATATCGCCAGTACTGGAATCTATAGCTCTGTTTAATAATAGGCAAAAGATGATATTTTATTGTTACCTTTCAACTGGGTAAAGGGTTGAGTAACATTTTATTTTCTAAATGTTGAAAATCCAAGTAGTTTCCAAAATAAAAAAAAGGAGGGAAATCCCCTGCCCCCACCACCGAGAGCACTTCTATTTTACTCATTATTTGGTGCAGATGTTAAATGTTGTCATTTTTCTCTCTCTTGTGCCATTTTAGGACCACTCTCTTTTTGCTAACGTTCCTCCTGTAAGATTCTGACGAGAGTTACTGATCCTTATTATAATTTTTGTAGACTCCTCTCTTTCTGGAAGAGTGTATTTCCCTTTGTGGGATTAACTGAGGGGGAAGGTTTTCTGTTATCTGATAAGATTGATGCTGATCCTGACACACTTGCTAAGTAGATTCTATTTCTTTCTAACTTAATGGTGGTGATTTTTGCAGCTTGGAAAATAGCTTCCATTTAAGATTTTCCTGTTACTTAGGGGTTTATTTTTCCTGGACAATTTCCTTTGGATGGCAGTGTATATGATTTCTGGTTGTATGAATTTCAGCTGAATCAAAGCATAAATGTACAAACTCAATAGTCATGAGACATAGATAGTTGTTAAAATTTCCACCAGACACATTATTTCTCTTTAGTTCAAATTTGAATTTCACAATAAGAATAAAATATTTTTTGCATATTATATTTAAGAAATTACATTAGACTTTATGACTCTGGTAAAGGGAGCATGCTTGAGATTTAAAACCTTGTGTATTAATATTTCAATGATAAAATAGTGTGTATTGGGATAGCAAAAAGATATACTTGCTCTGGCTTTATGTGAGATTGATATGATATAGATGTACTTGAAAAGAATTAATGAGAAAAGAATGGAGAGTACATTTTTTCATATTAGTTGTGCCTAAGACCATGAAGTATGATTACCTAGAATAAGAAATTTTGAGCTTTTATCACACACTGGTTTCTAAGTCTAAGATCTTAACATGTAAGCAATTTCATTGGAACAAAGCTTACTTTATTTAGAAAATGAAAATAATAATATCATTTCTATCTCACACATAAAACAATGTATTTACACTAAAACAAATCTATATTTGACATGATATCAAATATGCATCTACCTTTTTCTAATCTTTATTACCTAAATTCTATATTTTTGCTGCTTGTGTAAAAGTTTAGAAATTTTAAATGGCTTCTCTTGAGGCATCATATTAATTGCATAAATTATTCAAGTGCATAGTTTATGTGCATATCTTAAAAAAAGGATCACTTTCTATAGAGAGAAATAGAGACATAACTAAGGAGGAAAAAGCCTAGGCCAATATGCCTATTTTGTAGTATTATTATTATTATTTTTTGCTTTCCATTCTTCTTTTTCACATTTCAGATCTGATTTTTAATGCAGTATCAAATATATGTATTAAACTAGAATCTGAGAGTCTTCATTAAGCACTTTTACATAAAAACGATTTCCAATTTATAAATGAGGAAACTGAATCACAGTGAGATTAAGTGATTTGGTGAAGCCCACACGCTAGTCTATAAGAGAACTGAGACTGGAACTCAGAACTCTTTGGGGCCTAACAATGTTCCTAACCTCAGTGTTTCCTGTCTTCTGGGGCATTTGCGTTCATGTACTATTTTTGCGTAACTTTGTATTTCATGAGTACCAGATGAGAGTGGTAGAAAGTCACATTTAAAATTAGGGATCTGGAGTTCTAGGCTGACTTTTTCATCTGATTAGTGCTGTATTCTTTGGTTATTATTTAAATTTCTCTGCATTTTTATTTTATACTCTGGAGAATGAGGCTAGTAATACTACCTACTGTTTCTTACTCATTTCACAGGAATGATTTATGTGCACGATGAAAATTTTATGAAGATATTGTAAAGCCTTGTGATAGACTTATTGTTCAAAACTTTCACTGTCTCTTCTTATTAAAGATTTTATAGTTTTCTATGATAAAAAATGGGGTATGTTTTCCTTTGGTCAATGAAATATGAGCAGAACTGATATGCTTTGTTATAAGAAGAAGCTTTTTCTTTCTTTTCGGACTCCGTTCCCTCTCATTTCTGCTTGCAAACAAGCTTTTTTTTTTTTCTCTCTGAGCTCATCTCTTTACTGTTCTAAGCTGCTGAACATAGTCAAGAGTAGCCCACACATGGTATTAAATAGGCTCCAACTGTTAAAAGATAAAAAACTGTGAAGAGCTCTCAGCAACATGGGCAAATGGCTTAAAGAATAGCAAGGGTGGCCATAAATCTCATTGTTAAAATCTTCAAATTGACTTAAGTAATACCCACTAAATTCTTTCAACCAGATACAATTTTGTAGGGAGAAGAGACTAGAAGAGCCATTAAGATCCTGGCTCTCCCATAGAAGCCTAATAAGCCTACTCTAGAGTTGGAGGCATGTTCTGAAAAGAATTGCTATTGTAGTTTGTGTCACATGTGCTGATTTGACTCAAACACACAAGAAACTATATATATATATATATATATATATATATATATATATATATATATATATATATATATATATATATAGTAGAGTATTATGATCCCCAAATCCACTAGCCTTAACTAAAATAGATTCAGTTTTCAAAACTTAATATGACCTTTAGGCTTACAATCTTTTATGGTTAGAAAACAAGATGTGAAATTTTCTCAGATTCCAAGAAGGTCATTTGCTCTAAAGAGGTCAGGAGATAATGTCCTTCTAAAGAGGTCAGAAGATAATGGAAAAAGACCTCCCAAAGGGCTAATCCAAAGGCTATTGATAACAATGTACTCTATTCCTCCAAGCAGAAACAGGGCTTGATGAAGAAACATTTTCTGCTGTGTTAGCTTGCTAGGGCTGCCATAACCAAATACCACAGACTGGATGCTTTCAACAGCAGGAAGTATTTTCTCACAGTTCTGGGAGCTGGAAGTCTGAGATCAGGATGCCAGCAGTGTTCATTTCTGGTGAGAGCTCTCTTCCTGGTTTGCAGATAGCTGTCTTTTCTTTGTTTTTTCCTTTTCCTGGTGTATCCACATAGTCTTTTCTTTGTGAAGAGAGAGAGAGAGAGAGAGACAGACAGACAGACAGACAGACAGACAGACACCAAGACCTTCTTATAAGAACACTAATTCTGTTCGATTAGGGCCCCAACCTTATTACCTCATTTAAACTTACTTCCTTAGAGGCCCCATCTTCAAAGACAGCCGCACTGCGGTTCAGGGATTCATGTATGAAGTTTGAAGGAACACAGACATTCAGTTCAGAACACCTACCTGTAAGGTAGGCTCCTTACAGTGCCTGAAAGCAGGATTTTAGAATTATTATAGAACAATGGCTACTCATATCTACCATTGTTCCTGTTTCTGAATGGGTGTGCTTATTAATGGGGGGTGGGGCAGGGAGGACTGATAATTAGCCATTTTAGTTATATGTCTTTGGATCAAGAGGAGGCACATATGAACCTAATATTGAAACTCTCATGAGAATGTGAGTTTCATGCCTTGATGGGATGATGGAACTTTTGGATTACCTCCTTGTGGAGATATGATTTAATTTTTTTTTCTGTCCTTCTTGCTATGTCCCTTCATGTCATGTATCTTCCTGTGGAAGGATTATATATTTGAATCTCATTGACACTAGACTTGACAATATGACTTGTTTTGTTTGGATAAGAAAATGTGAGCAAAAGTGATATTTGTTACACTCAAATGGAAACCTTAAGCCAGAGTATATTTCTCTATCAGATGGACAACATCCTAGATAAAGGTTACTCTGTCAGCTTGAATGCTCTTGAGAAGATAACATTGAGCAGAACAGTATAGGCATATGGTATGAATAAGGAACACACAATAAAACAAAATAAAGGTTTTGTTGTGAGCCATGACAGACAGTTTAAGATGGGTTGTTATCACATATAACTCAGCCTAGACTGACTGATAACATTCTCTATGTATATGAGGAATTAATGTTACATATAATGTGCAAGCTATACTTAATTTATCAAAATTGACCAAAGGATTAAATATACTATTTTATTGAATTTACTAGTTTCTTGAGGTTAAGAGTAAACTAAAGAAAGGCATATTTTCATATTGGAAAGTTGCCCAAAAAATAATTGAATAACTTATTTTATTTGCTTCAGTGTTAAAATAAGATCCACTAAACTATTCTTAACAAAAGTTTGGAATAAAGTTTTAAAATGAAGAATAGAGATTTTGGAAAAGAATTAATTCTTCTAGTGAGTGTTCCATGACTTCAGCTCCTTTACTGTAACAAAATAGGGATGTAGTGCACTATTTCTGCTCCCATGGATGACAAACATACTGACTCATTCAGTCCCATTTCATTATAATAAATTTAGAATGATTTCAGCAACATTTTCTATGAACTGGCCAAAGCTATTAAGAGGCTAACTCTGCTTTTGCCTAATTTAAATTCAGTTGATACTCCAGTGTGAGATCTCTAGCTTATCTGATCTTCATTAAGGGTCTGTTAAACTATGAAAAAGTATTATGTTTTTAAACGTTAACATCATTACATATAATATTAATTGCCGAAGTATACTAATTAGCTTATTAGAGAAATGGTTCTTTGTATACATATATATATATACATATATATATGATATATATATCACATAACGATCATTTCACTTGTTACAGAGTCTGCATCGAGTAGCATTAGGAGCAGAAAGAAAAAATTTGTGTTATAAAGGAAAGGGTCACACAAGCACGCCATAATCATCAGTATTCTTTTTTAAGTTGTACCAACTAAAACTCCTTTAGCCACCACCTTGTCTTTAATCACTTGAAAGGATGAGGTGCTCATTAGTAGGCTTCTCCATCCAGTTTCTGGTGCTGAGCATAGTATTGAAGAAGGGAGATAAAATGGACTTACTCAGCACTACAGATAGAGTCAATTGATCTTCCAGGCAGCAAATACTTGATCAGCTCTTCTCATACTTACCAGTCTTTCTATGTGGAGAGGTCTGAAATCAATGAATAGCAGCAGCTTAGCCAAATGAGATATCAACAGAATGTGCTTTAATTGTAAGGACATTCTATCTGTCTACATTAAGACCCAGAATAATTTGTGCCATAGTCTTAAAGGCTTTGTTAAGTTTTTATCAAATGAGGATAAAATACTGTCCTAGTACAAAATCTTAATTTTATAGATGTAAAGTACAAATAATTTGCCTGAAGTTCATATGACATGAAGATAAAGAAAATCAAAACAGAATGATTCTACTTTCTCTTAATACTATAATGCCCACAACTACTGAGCTTAGTATGATCATTAGTAGTAGCCCAAATTGAGGAAATCGTGGTGGAGAGTAAGGTAAGTGTTCTGGGAGTCAGGTCACTGAAGTTCTGCAGTGAGAACATCTGAAAATAGGTGACTTCCTTTTTCTTTTTTAAAAAAAGAAAAGCTGTTTATAGCATCAATAGTGTATTACCTGAGAGGTCCATGTCTGTCCCTTCTGAATATTGTCAATAGAAATGCTAATAAAAGCCGTGGAAATTTCCAAATGTTGTGGTCCCCAAATTTCTTCTAATATTATGTATTGCTTACTTACTTTCTTGTTTTGCTATTTTTTAATTGCACTTTATTTTTATTTTAATTAGTTTGTACTCTAAATATTTGCAGAAGGTAAATCCTTATTGTAAAAACTTTTTTCAGTGTAACGGATATTTTAATATTCTTGTTCATATTTATTTAATACCTAGTTCTCTCTAAGTGCTTATTCAGTTTTAACAATTGTTTTATGTGTTGGCAACACATTTCTATTGATCACTCAATTGAAAAATTTCTTGTACAATGGCATGAGTAAGGCTTATATTTATTTTGGAGTGCATTTTCAGCATTGACATCCCCTGCTGTGTAAATAGGACTATTGTTAAGGAAGAGTACAGTTTTTCATAAATATATGTTGAAGAAAGGTTGAATATTTGCCACTGGGAAAATCCGTTAAGAGATGATTACTCAAGAAATTGATTATCTGTGTTGCTACTCTCATATAGGATATAGTATCTAGTACAGCATATATAATACATATCTTGTATAGGAGTCTAGGATATTATTGAGAAATAAAGAATCAAATATGAAGATATTTCAGAATGGTTTCAACTTATTTCTTATATACTTGAGAATATTTAATAACATTAGAAGTGCTTATGAGTAACAAAATGAAGCTTTAGATCTGAAAGAGCCCTCAGAAATCACTTTGTCTAGCTCTTACAATTTAGAGATGAAGAAATTGACCCAGAGGTGTCTAGTGCCATAGTACAAGGGAGTGACAGATTTGAGGATTGAATACAAGAATCTTTGTGACTAATCTTTGTGACTAATCTTTGTGACTAATCAATGCTCTTTCTTCTGCTTTAACTTGACTCCTTGTATTCTTAAAAATCATTACTTAGTAAATTTATTAGGAAAACATTAGGGCACGATTCTCCTATCAGTATTTTTATTTCATCAAATCAGATGGGCATTGATTGGTGTTATGACCCAGTAAAATGGTGATTCTCCTTGAACTGAATTCTAAAATTTATAATTTCACGAAGAATTTATAATAATTAAGAAACTCTGACATTTAATTGTCCAAGGACAGGTTTAAAATCCTAAAGTTATTTTATCTGGCCTATAACTCATCTTTCTATATGCATTTTTTCCCCCTCTGTTTACTGAACCAAAGGCCTGGGTAAAGAATTTTATCAAAACTCTATTATTTGTGATATGTGAGACTGTCTATTACATAAAGTGAGTAGCGGTTATTTTTCAAGCATGTTCTGGCAGACATTGTTAGGTGGGAATGTCACTTCCCTACACCATTATCTCTAAATAAGTCCATGGTAAGAGAGGTTGATTAGTATAAAGCTCCCAGAACATCTCCATCTCTTTACTCACTCTACTCCTGGCAAATAAGAGTGGCTTATTTGAATTGAGAATTTGGTTAAAATAAACTCACCATGTTTATCTTAGGTCTGCCATTTTATTTCTATTGGGGGTTAGCTGGCCCAGGGAGCAGGTCTCCTCCACCATAATACCCAGAGTGAGGAGACATTCTGTTGTTTAGTGTTGCCTGTAATAAAATGGTAAAATCTGCCAAATTATTGGGATTAGTTAGCGGGATTGTCATAGTTTGCACAATAAGCTATGTCCTCTAACTCAGTCTTTCTGCGTAATAAATGTGATATTTTGATCTATATCCCTTCCTTATTTAAGTTTTCAATTTTTTTTTGGAAGAAACAAGAACTTTACAGTCATCAACAGATGCTCTTGGCATAGATTAATTAAAAATATAACACAAGAATATGATATTTAAAAATTAGCTTAAGAAAATTGTAGGGAGAAAGAAATCTCCCATTTCCCCCATTCCCAATTAAATATGTTAGTGACTTCTTGAGTGAGTGAGCTCTTAGCCTAGTATGAATGAGAGATTTTTCCTTGTGATACTCTCTAGATACTGCAATCCCAATCTGATGCTGTGTGATGAGATCCTCAGCTTCCTACTTTCTGGGAGTTGGTGATGAACTCTCTCGTTTTCTCTTAGAAATTCATCAACCCTATACCTCCAGTATTCTACAGAATCCTGGCTGTCTCACACCTGCAAACTTCTTTGAGAAGAAGCTC
>NW_011888824.1:9713216-9717661 GCF_000151845.1 Pteropus vampyrus | reverse complement strand
CAGGTGCTCTTCAACATGGTTCCATCCCCTTTGGTCTTATGTTAGATCAGCTGTTACTTACTTTCCTAGTAGCCTTGTAGGTATTTGATTTTGTGACTGCACTTTCACTATTGCTTGATCCTTCTTCAAATTGTCTTCTGTAGGACTTTTTACCTATCTTGCTAATAAAATTATTTTCCTGTATATTACAAAAAACAAAACACAACAAAATGTTAGAACAGCCTTGTGATATCGATCCTTGTCTTCCTCATTAGCAATCTTGTCAGACTTTGCCATTTTGACCATCCTTTTTATAAAAAACATTACTGCATCTGACATATTGATGTGAATAATGGTAGAGAAGATGAGAAGATTAAATGAGTAGAAGTTGGTAAACAGATATTTCTTTTATGCTAAACAAAATTCCTGTTGTCTTCTGGGTTCCTATCTGTTGTTCTGATAGGACTTTGATATGTTGATTTTTCTCCTGAGATCTAACTAACCTATGTCACGTTGCTGCCTCTCATCTCTTTGTCAGTGTGTTACATTAATGATTAAATTTCAGTGGTTAGGTATGCAAACACCTTAGGCAAGCTGCTCTGTGGGGAAGAAATCTCTCCTAGCAGTCTTTATTTTTCTTTGACTTATCAACTGACAAAACCCCAACTTGCTTCCCTGATTCAGTGAGTGTAATAAATTAGGGTTAGATATAATTTATAAATGTAAAATAAGAAAGTGCCAAAGCAGGACTGCATTTGAACATCAAGAAAACAAACGTGACTACAAAGGAAATATAATTTTAATATAGACAATGAAGACATTAAAATTGTTAAAGATTTTGTTTACCTTGGTTTAGTCATCAATTCAGATGGAAACCATAGTCAAGAAATTAAGAAAAGGTAGAGACTCAGAAGGGCAGCAATGGAAGTATTAGAAAAGATTATCAAGAACAAATATGCGTCATAAGAGATCAATGCCAAGATCATCCACACCCTCATATTCCCAATTACTATGTGTGGATGAGAAAGTTGGACAGTAAAGAAGGCTGTTAGAAAAAAAGTGATTCATTTGAAATATGGTGTTGGAAGAGGGCTCTACAGAAACCTTGCACTACCAGAAAATGAACATGCAGGTCCCAGAGCAAATTAAGCCTGAAACATCCCTGGAGATAAAGATTACAGAACTGAAGCTATCTTACTTTGGGCACATCACGAGAAAGCAGGGTTCATTGGAAAAGACAATAATGCTGAGAAAAACAGAAGACAACAGGAAGAGAGGAAGACAAAATATAGGATGGATTGACTCAATAAAAGAAGTCACAGCCATGAATCTATAAGTGCTGAGCAGGGCTGTTGAGAACAAGACATTGTGGGCATCACTCATTCATAAGATTGCTAGGAATCGGAACTGACTTGGTGGCACATAACACACACACAGATATATATCTGTGCTGTAATTTCAGTTATGGTGGTAACCAACTATTAAATGGGTTCCAATTTATTGCTTGTATTACATTAGTCTTATTTTTCAGTTTTTCATTGAATCTTTAATATATCATTTAGTCAGACATTAATGACCAAGACCCTTTTTGATAGATGTAGAGAGTGTTAGTAGCCCTTTCTTTTTGTTGTAAAAACACATAAACCCACACAATGGGTATAAAATAATTCTCATCTTATTATAATCTCTCTTTCAAAGAGAACTTCAACTCAATATTTCTTTGCAAAAATTAACATGATTTATAGAGGCTCTCCCTTTCCCTTTATCCACTTTCTGGTCTAATTTTAAGATTTTAAATGAATTTTGGGGAAAAACCAAGACCTAAAGGTAATAATCTAAATTATATCACAACACATTAAAAAATTGGTTAGTTAGTTGTTAATATTTTAGAAAATAATGGTGTGATTATTGATTTTTGCATTCTGTATTGCAGTACAACAGGCAATGCAGATTGAGAGAACTTGGTAAATGCAAATATCTTGATCATTTGCTTAAAATTCAAATTTACCCTACAGGGAAATAAAGCAGAAGACAGCATATTCAATGAGACACAAGTAGATTTGAGAGGCAAATGAACAGTCTGAACAATGAGGAACAGAAATTAAAAGAAAAATAAAAAGAACATTCATTGACTGTATTCAAAGGTTGGAGATGTATACATACTTTGATTGCAGGAATTAGTTCTATTCATCTTTCAATCTCTTGTTCTCAGCCTTCTGCTGGTATATGAGGAATCACTCAGTAACTGTCACGTAAATTACCTTGAATATGGTTGTGTGAGGAATTAGGCTGCTACTCAGATTTCTATGCTCAGACAAGGCTACTGGGAACACTTGGCTCCCAAGTACCTATCACTAATAACTAATGTCCTTCAGAACATGAAGAAATGGTATGAAAACATGCTGACTATAGTAAAGAAAAATGCTTGTTCACTTAAAGATAAGTTAAACTTAATATATTTAAAGAGACCAAATATGGAAGGTCTTGAAGACTCTCCTGGCTATTGCTAAAGGAAATGAAAAGTAATGGTGCAAAAGTTATGTAATAACGGTTAAGAGATCACTTATTTTATTTTTCTAGGAGGAATGAATGCTACAAAACTACAGAATTTTAGAGCTCTTGAATGTGCTTTCCAGAGTAGAGCAAAGGAATATTAGACTTGACTTTAAAGATAATCCTTATTGAAAAAGAGTAAAAGCTTTTTATTTTATTTAAAAAAATTATATTTCAATTACAGTTGACATTCAATATCATATTAGTTTCAGATGTACAGTGTAGTGGTTAGACATTTATATAACTTAGAAAGTGATCCCTTGATAAGTCTAGTATCCACCTGGCACTATACATAGTTATTACAATATTATTGACTATATTTCCTATTCTGTACTTTACATCCCTGTGACTATTTCGTAACTGCCAATTTGTATTTCTTAATCCTTCGATAATTGCACATCAATAATAGAGTTCTCTGTAATCTAGATTAGTGGCTTTCAAATCTTTCTGACCATTATATATGTATATCTCCTTATAGACATAAATATACATATATCTGAAAATAACTTTATAGAGTTTCCTCCAATTGAGAAATTTTTGGATTGATTTCAAGATATCAGGTGAACTCTTGATCATGCTTAAAATCACACTAAGTTGCTCTATGATATTTTTTCTTCTCTTTTATTATTTCAATTAAAAAATAATTGGTTACAACCCATTAAACAGATTTTATGACACACTAATAGTTTATAATCCATGTTTGACAATCACTAAACTGGAGCTACCGAAAGCACAAGAAACTAAGTTAGTACCAATGGTTTGCTTTTTAAGAGTAGTATTTATAAACCTCTTAGAGAATAGTCAGTCAGTCTTTCATGGCTTCTTTAGTTACTCTGACCTAATAATTGATGGTAACACCTGTAGTAGGCCAACTTTTAAGATGGCCCTCAAGATTTCCCACTCCCCTGGTAGTCATGCCTTGCATAATACCTGGGATGGTGAATATGAATATGATAGTTTTCACATACATCCATGGTTATATTGTGTTACATTATGTGGCATCTTAAGTGGATCTTAAGATAAGGAGATTTATCTAGTGGCCTGACCTAATCACATAAGCCATTTAAAAGCAGAGAGTTTTTCAATTAAATGCATAGAAGAAAACATAGTAACTAAACTCAAGGACCTTGGACTTAAAGAGGATTTTATGAATTTAACCTCAAAAGAAAGAGAAATAAAAGTTAAAATAAATGAATGGGACTACATCAAACTAAAAAGCTTCTGCTCAACAAAAGAAACTGTCAACAAGGTAAAAAGAGAACCATTCCAATGGGAAAATGTATTTTGCAAGCAATGCCTCTGATAAGGGCCTAATATCTAAAATATGCAAAAAACTCATACAACTCAATAACAACAACAAAAAAAACCCAAATGATCTAACAAATATATGAAAAGATGCTCAACATTGCTAGCTATTAGGGAAATGCAAATCGAAACCACAATGAGATATTATCTCACACCTGTTAGAATTGCTATAATCAACAGGACAAGTAATAATAAGTGTTGGAGAGGATGCAGAGAAAAAGGAACTGTCATACACTGTTGGTGGGACTGCAAATTGGTATAGACACTATGGAAAACAGTATGGAGATTCCTCAAAAAACTAAGAATTGATCTACCATATGATCCAACAATCCCTCTACTGAGTAATTTATCCCAAAGACTTGAAAACCCATATCTGAAAAGATATTTGCACACCGATGTTCATAGGAGCATTATTCACAGTGGCTAGGACATTGAAGTGTCCTATGATAGATGATTGGCTAAAGAAGCTGTGGTACATATATACAGTGGAATATTACTCAGCCATAAGAAGGGATGAAATACTGCCATTTGCGATGACCTGGATGGACCTTGAGATAATCATGCTAAGTGAAATAAGCCAGACAGAAAAAGTTGAAAATCACATGATA
>NW_011888824.1:9684166-9711960 GCF_000151845.1 Pteropus vampyrus | reverse complement strand
CAAGCTCACATCCCTAAATTTGATTGTTTAATTTTTATTTACTTTTAACTTCACAAAAATGGAACCATATGATATGTTTTGTTGTGTCTGCTTTATCTCAACATGAAAAATTTGTGAGATTTATGTTTTGTTTTGTTTTTCATTGCTGTACAGTATTTATGTGAATATATTAATCTATTTGTCTATTCTATAGATGGGTTTTTGAGTTGTTCTCTATTTTTGAGTTGTTCTCTATTTTTGAGTTGTTCTCTATTTATGAACATTCTTATATATGTATTTTGGAGTATGTGAATGTATTTCTGTTTCTTATATACCCCAAAATAAAATTGCTGGGTCAAAGGGTATAGGTTCAGCTTTAGTGGATACTATTAACATATTTCCAAAAATAATTTGGTGGGCAGGCTCTGGGGTGACTACCAACATATTCTACTTCCTAGTGTCCATGGCTTGTTGTAATCTTCTTCCCTTGAGTGTGAGAAGAACATGTGACTTGCTTCTAACCATTGTGACATAGCAAATGTCATTCTCCTAGTTGTATTATATTATATAGCAAAGGTGATGCAATGTTACTTTCATGACTATGTTATGTTATATAAGACTCTGTCTCAGCACACTGGAGCAAAAGACTACCTTGCTGGCTTAGAAGAAGTTATGGTGCCATATTTTGATAGAGCCTATAGAGAGAACCATGTGACAAGGAACTCTGGATAGCCTCTATGAGTTAAGAGCAGTCCCCAGATGACAGCCAAAAAGAAAACAGGAACTCCAGTCTATGAGGGAATGAATTCTACCAACAACCTAAATTGTTTGAAAGACTCTTTCCCAATCAAGACTCATGATGAGAATGCAGCTTGGTTGACATCTTGATGGCAGCCTTCTGAGACTTTACGTGAAGAACTCAGCAAAACTAGGTCAGACCTACAGAAACTGTAAGATAATCTGACTCACAGACACGGCAAGATTATAAATGTGTGTTGTTTTAGGCTGCTAAGTTTAAGTTTAAGGTAATTTGTTAGGCAGCAAAGAAGACTAAGAGAGTAGTTATACCAATTTACACTCCCACATGTGGTATTGTTGGTATTTTAATTTTAGCCATTCTAGCAGATGTGCAGAATTATCTCACTGGGGTTTTAATTTACACTTCCCTAGTTCCTATTTAAGTTGAGAAGCATTTCATAAGCTTATTAGCCATTTGGTTTCCTGAAGTGCCTGTTAAAATCTCTTGCCTTTTTTTTCTTGAATGACTTTTTCTTATTGATTGTGAGTTTTTACTTTTTCTAGATATGAACACTTCGTTTTTGCAAGTGTATTCTCCTATTCTGTGACTTGCCTTTTCACTGACTTATGCGTCCTTCGATGAACAAATATTCAAATTTATCAATCTTTTTCTTTATGGTTGGTGTTTTTTGTATCTTTACCTTGAGATCATGACTATATTTTTCTATATAGTATTTATGTTTTATTGTTTTAACATTTTAATATACATTTGTAATATACTCACACTTGATTTTTTGTGTCAAATATGTAGTAGGAACCATTTTTTTTGTATAGATATTCAATTTACCTACCACTGCCCAAATCTATCCCCACTGTTTACAGTTACTTTATTATAAATCAACTTAAATAGAAGTCTGTTATTGGGTTCGTATTCTATGCCAATGGTCAACCTATCTATTCCTTTTCTTACCTATACCAGTCTATTTTAATGAACAGCAATTTATTATAAATCTTAATATTTAGTAGATCAAGTTCTTCTTTATTCTTTTCTTCCAGGAGTGTCTTGATTACTCTGAGATTTAGGTCTTAAACTCAGTGTGTTAAGATCAACATGCAGAAAAATCTGTTCAGATTTTGATCAATATTACATTGATCTATGGATCAATATGGGAAGAATAATAAGTTTTGAATCCATAAACATGGTATATCTTTCCCTTTATTTAGGTTTTATTAAATTTCTCTCAATAATGTTTTATGCTTTTTTGCACAGAAGTCTTATGCATCTGTTGTTATACTTATCACCTAGGCATTTAATGTTTTTGATGCTATTCTAAATTTTATATTTTATATTTTACTTTTTGTTAATATTTAAATAAGAAATACAATTAATTTGCTAAACTTGCTTATCAATTTTAATAATTTATTTATAGACATTTCTATAAATAATGATAGTTTTACTTCTGTAATGGGTAGAAGTTGTAGTACAATGCAAAATTTAAGTGATGATAGCATGTACCTTTATTTTTTTTACTGATCTCAGTAAAGAAGAGTTCAGTATTCCATATTAACTATGATATTTGTTGTTTTAAAAAGATGGCCTTTATAATATTAAGGGAGTTCTCATCTGTTCTTGGTGTGTGCAGTTTTCATAAAAAATGAATATTTTATCAAAAGACATTTTTTCATTCCTTGAGATGTTCATATTAACTTTATCATTTATTCTGTTAGTGGCATGAGATACCCTGATTTTGGAATGTTAAAAATAAAACCCTTGCATTTTTGTAATATATTCAAATTTTATATTTTGTTTATATTTTGTTGAGGATCTATTCTTCTGTATTCATATCTTTGTGAAGTCTGTTATCATTGATTTGTCTCAAAAATTAACTTGCAAATGGTTCTTCTTTTTCTATAATCTGGAAATGTTTGTATTATATAGGCATTATTTTTTCCTTAACTATTTAGTTGAATTCACTGATGATGTCACCTGGGACTGCAGTTTTCTTTGTTGGAAGATGTTTGATTGCAGAATCATTTTTTAAATAGTTATATGAGAATTCAGATTTTATATTTTTATTTTGGTAAATTTAGTTTAAAAAATTACCATTTATCTAGTCTATATTTTGACATATGTTATATCTTTTCATTTTGATGCCTTTGAAAACTATAGTGATATTTTCCTTTTGATTCTATTGATGTTTAAGTATTCTCTCAATATTGCTTAATTGGTTTCACTAGGAGTTTATCAGTTTTATTTATCTATTTTAATAACTTTTATTCTTATCATTAGTATTTTCTTCCTTCTGTTCATTTTAATTTTCTGTTCTTTATTTGATCTTGAAATATAAGTTTAAATCTCTGATTTTTATCCTTTATTCTTTCCTAGTTTATGCATGTTATATTATAAATTACTTCTAAGTACTGCTTTAGCTGTATGTAGCACACAAGTTTTTACATGTTGTATTTTTATTGTTGGTCACTTTAAATATTTTCTAATTTTATTACATCTCATCTTTGCCATATATTATTAATAAGTACAACATACTTTTTAGTTTCCCAATTTTTCTTATTTTTAAATTTAATTCTAGCTTCATTCTGTGATTTAAGGTTTTTAATCAATGATAGAATATTCTTAGATATTACCTATTCAAATGTTGCTCTGACCCATTTTTTTCACGTGTTTTTTTTTTTTTCTTGAACTTTAGTTGCATGCATAACTGATCCTTTCATGGTCTTTTATGTTTTTTCTATTCATTTCTGTACTTTTCTATCTTGTCTTTTTGCACACCATTTTGGATGTATTATTTTGGCTTATATTTCAGTTCACTGATTCTTTCTTCAGTTGTGTCTAATCTGCTGGCACATTGATCCACTAAGAGAGAGAGCCTGACATTATGTTTGTAATATTGTGTCAAGAAATAATTTAGTGATCTGAGTGATATCATCTTCCTTTTGAGATCTACCACTCTGGAAACTAGAGCCACTTGCTCTCAGATCACCTTAACAGAATTTCAGGGATTTATAAGATTCAAAGTTGAACTGTAGTTCCTATAAGATCCATTTCTATTTCCATTTTACCTTTATTTGTATGTTCTAGTTCTTTAGAACCCCAATCCATAGTGAGGTGGGTTCACCGAGAACTTCCCACATGGTGAATCTTGGACTTTAATCACTGCCTTCCTACCCCCATGACCACCCAAAGCTTTGCTCAATCGCTTAGTCTCTCAGCCACTCGCTCCACAATCAGTCAATGGCCTCCAGGTAAAATTGGCCCCAAAAGGTGAACTCACCTTCCTGGATGTCTATATTGCCGTGGTTTGTGTTTTAGAAAATTTTCATGGTATTTAATTCCTTCAAACAAGCAGCTTAAAAAAAATGTTTTGTCCAGCTTTCTTTAAATGCCCTCAATTGGAGAGTTGGCTCAAATTACCCACCATTACAGAAACAGATGCCTTCAAATCCTTAATTTGTTTATATCTTGTTAAAATAAGTGCTCATGACAGAAACTTTATATGGATAAAAGGATGTGTTTATGTTGATAGATATTTTTGAGTTGACTATCAGATTAGTCCCCTCTTGAGTGAGAATTTTTGAATTGATTTCCTAAAAAATATTCTCTTTGGGGTGATAATTGTTTTTCTTCCCACAACTGAAATGATCTCTGCTGTTTACCTTGCTAGTAAGCTATCTAGAGTTATAATTTTGGCTTTCTTTTATTTAGAGTATTGCATTAAAAGCTCTAGACAAATTTTTCAACATCTTTTTAATGCCTACCCAACGGCTCTGGAGAGAGTAGTTAGTCTCTGATTTTACATTTATTATATTTCTTTTGGAGAGCATCCTATGTATACTATAACTTTGACATTTGCATGTTAACACTTTTGGTTGTATTTCTTCATAATTGTACTAAAAATCCATGACAGAAAAATATTGTGATTTTACTGATGCATTAATTTAACTCATGAACTCTTTGAAGCTGGTGTTGTAATTGGGAAAAGTCACCAGTTAACCAGTGTTTGAGCCCAGTTGACAATCCAGCACTTTTCTATGCTGCTTTCTATGCAGAGGTTTGATTCTCAATGGTGATATTTTAAATTCTGGGACTGTGAAAAGTTCCAGGAGCTATTTGATATAAATGTCAAGGGCTTAGCGTGTTTCAATTTAATTAGTAAAGAGAATGTGTTTTCCTCATTTAAGTCTTGAAATCTTATCACAGCTTTCACAGAAAAACAGTTAGAATATGGGATATCAAAAATGTCTTGAAGAAAGGAGATTGTGAGCTAAAAATTATGTGAGGAACTCTAGCCTAATCAATTTTGGAAGGCAACCATAATAGACTATTTGTAAACATGTGCAACTTTAGAAATATCTCAGCGTTATTCTTTAATATATCAAAGTAAGGCAGAAGTGACTCTATTGTCCTTCAAGATATGCAGATTGATATTTGGAAGGTCAGAAAACATTCTGATCTTAGGCACTAATGTCTAAGTACTTAAAATAGGTTCTGATAATTTAGTTTAAATACCTTTACTAGAATGGTATAGTATAATTATTACAAAGTTATTGAGCCATTTTATTTAATTTTCTCCTTTTTTATGTTATTTCTGATTTTTTAAATAAAAGCTTAATAAAAATCTTATGGAATAGGAGTTTTGGGTTCATTGAATTTTCTGATTAATTGGTCCTCAGGTTTATAATCTTTTTATGTTGATGGAAATAAAAAATTGCATCCACTTGAATGACTTAGTAGAATCTACTGAACATAATTGATTTTTTTTTTTTTTTTGATTTGAGACTTAGAATAAATGATTCATGATGGTCATTCAGAATATCAGTTTCCTGTGTTATTCAGGAAACTGAACTAAATTTCTTCTGATTTTTGGACTCAGGAGAAATAATTTTCTCAAACTGAGTGATATCAGCTATTTTCTTGCAATTTGTCTTTGTCCCTTGGAGTTGTATAGTATGAGAGTGTAATAGCATACAAATAATGGTTACTGGAGGTAGTACATGTAAGTATTGGGAATAGATTTATTTATATTAATTTGGGGAGGTAGAATATTTACTTTTTAGACAAAGATTAGAGAATCAAGCTAAAATCTCTAGACATATCTAAAATAGAATTTATATCATCTAATATTATATTAATGTAAGTTTGGAATCATTTCTGGCTTGCTAAATGATTGATACTTAATCTGTAATTGGGGAAGCTATGGCAGCAATTTTCTGTAATAGCTTACAACTGTATCAAATTTCTCCTTGGGGGACAATTTTAATTGTATATTACTCCCCAAATATGATCAAATTTGGCTGCCAGCTCTTTCTCGAATTTGGTATTAATCTTTCTGGTGAGCCTGCAGTTTTCATGTGTTTATCACAACTATTTTTGATGTGAAGAAATAACAAGATCCTTTGATATTTTCACGGCCAGGAGTTAACATCTTGGTTTAAGAAAAATTCATAGCAAACATGAAAATGAATCTCTGGTAGAAGTCTCTGAGTTCAGCTTTCAATGTTAACAATCATAATCATAATCATAATCATAATCATAATTACTCAATAGAGAGTTATTGAAAGCCTGCTGTTCTATTACATGTCAAGTACTATGATAAGCAGTTTTAAGGATAGATTGTGGAGCATGGTAAACAGAGCTTTAGATCTCATGTAGCTTCTACATATTAGCAATGATATCATTTTATACATGCATACGCACAGACATACAGGTTTTCTATGTTTCTAAAAGCGTTTAGTGTTTCATTTGACCCTCAGGAGATATAAAGTTCTGAAAGTGAAATTTATAAAAATGCCAAGGTTCGTCATTATGTTACAGGTATGGTGTCCACTGTTGTGGGCTTTCTGTTGACGCCAGAAATGACTACTTTTCTTATATTGTGTGACACACAGAATTCTAAGTAGACAAATAGGGGCTATTTATTGCTTGCCTTTCTTTTAGGGCAGTACAGGGATTGAGAACACAAGTTTGAGACTGTCAGACTTTGAAAAAATTATTATTTTTTTGAGCCTCAACTTCTTCAACTGTATAATGAGTAAAATGGGGAATAATAAGATTTAACTCATAGGATTGTAAGGATTTAAGTCACTGATGACCCTTGTAGGTATATCATTCTGATATTTCTTATTGCCTATGAGCTTGTCAACTCAGGAGGCTGTTCATCAGCAGAAAGACCCATGGTCAAAATATTCTTTCCTGCACAATCGAACATTGTTAACACAAGATTTTTTTTTTAAATATTGCGTTTAACCAGTAGAATGTTGTGAAGTTTCAGTGAAGCAAACAGATAAACCTGTTTTTGTTCAGGGATTTGTTTCTGAACTGATAAAGGATGATGGTCTTAAAGACATAGAAGGTAACATGTTGTGTTATCATCTATCATTAGTGAGTTCTACTGGTTTTGGGAGCACTGAATCCTAACCACTAGACTACCAGAGAACTGCTGATTTTGAAATTTAAGGTATAGTTTGAATTATTCATCCTGAGCAGTAATCTTGAAAATTTTTCCAGAATTATATTGATTGTCCATCTGATATTTACACCTAACTTCATTCCTACCTTCTTTAATGTGGTCCTCATCCTGTTTTGGACCCTTATTCTAAGCTCCTGTTTATGACCTTGCACATGCTTCTTTGGTCTTTGGATTGTTTTTGCATCTGGTCTTCTTACCTTTCCTTACCCTCTCCATTCACTATGAGCTTCTAACTAGAAGTCACAGCACCAGGCTCTCCTAGCTCTATCCCAGGACTTCACAAACCTTAGGCACACAAATCACCTTGAAATATTGTTTTGCTTTTCAATTTTGTTCTTGCTGATTTTCTTTTTCTTTTTTGAGATATAATTGACATATATCAATTATTGTTAAATATACAAATGTTAAAATGCGGATTCTGATTTATATGTTGTAGCAGAGCCTGTGATTCTGCATTTCTAACAAATTACTGGGAGCTGCTGATGCTATTGGTCCTGAGACCATACTTTGTGTAGTAAGGCTCACTTCAGCCAGTGTTTTGGTTTTCACCACCCCCTACAATCCAATCCCAGCCCCTAATTCTAGCACTACTGGCTAGTCAAACATTGTGCTTCTGCTATGGAAAAGACTATTGAATGTGCACCTAATGTCTATAAACATCACATTGAATAAAGTTATATGACTTTAAGGTGGCAGAGGAAAGATAGTCTTTGAAGTAAGTCTTAATTTATTTTGGAAGTATCAGATCATCAAAAGTTCTAGTTTTTTGTGACTTTCATGCAAATATATCAAGAGTTCTTTAGCAATTAGCTACATATCTTAAAAATCACATAAATTTTCATTTATTTAAAATATGCTTAGAAGGACAAAAATCCCATACCTGTACTTTCTATTAGACACAAATAATATAGTCAAGACTAAATTGCAACTGTTATGAAGCTCATACTCATTGAAAAGATGAAGAATCTGAAACAAAAGAAACCTATAAAAGCTTATGAGATTTCTGAGGATACCTAGTTCTCTATTGAAAGTCATACGAAGAAATGTAAGCATTTGGAAATGTCATTGAGATGGAATCATTTTATTTTCTCTTTTTAAATTACTTCAATGAAAATTTAGAATAACAGTATCATTCTAATGGTGATAGAAGTTGTTCTCATGGACCATGGAGTCGTGAGTAAAACTCAGGATTTAAATTCTGACTTCTCCTTTATATGGGCCCAAGTTATCACATACAATGCTTACGCTAGGAAAGTATTATTGATACTTAACATCTACTTACTTTCACATTAGGCATAATGATGATTTCTGTTCTCCATTGCCCCACTGCCCCTTGTTTGTATATGTAGATTCAGGAGTTAATTAATAGTTTGTGAATTCATAAATATTTCATGTGTCATTCATTGTCATAGTTTATGTCACATTGTGAATCAGACTGATATATTTTAATATGACATAAGAGGATAAGCAGTTTAGGAAAAAATCTTGTTTTCTTTGACCTTCATGGAAAAATTTAATATACATGTAAGAGACAGAGGTGAAAACAAAGTTTTAATTCCATTTCACTTGCAGATTTCATTGTATAAACACTACTGTCTGACCTAAAGACTGCTTCCGGGACGGCCACTGCCATTTATTTGCTGGGTATTAAGTTCACAAGAAAGCAATATAAAGCTGTTCTCAACCATTAGCTGGGGAGAAAAAGCTCATGTTTTACATCAGTGCATTTGGAAAGGGCAATATATTTAGTTACCTGTGTGTGAGGTGATTATACAATTGCTCTGTGTCTTTTTATGTGGTGATCAATTGAGAAGGCTTTAAAAGCTTATTTAAATTTATGGCTGTTGCCTGGCCCTCCTCCGGCTTTATATCAAGCAAGGTAAACAGGGTGAATTCACCCATGTGGGCTTAATGTTTGACAACTTACTGGGGCTTGCAGTCATTGTTTCATGCTCTCCAGTCATTCTGTATGAAAACGCTTATTAACAACATGGCAAAGGCTTACCTGTCTTCCAGGAACTTCTTCCTAATCAATGCTTTTGCGGCTGATCTCTTTAGAGCTGCATACTGGGGCATGCTCAGCAGTTAGATTCTGATTCACAGGCACAGTAATTTACAATGAGAGTCTGAACATGCCAAGTAAAGGGATTGGTCTTCAGGACTGTTTCTCCTAAACAGCTAAAAGTTATTCAGCAAATTAGTCTAAAGCATTGATTTTTTTTCTCTCATTTTATTCTAAAAAAGGTATTAGACACAAAAAATAAAGGTCTTTCATTTTACATATGAGGACCACTATTAGTGTTTTATATAAAAATAATCATATAAGTAAGTGTGTCATTTTTGTTGTCAGAAGCAAAAGTGCTAAGCATGTTACTGCTCTTGGGTCATTTTCTTGAGGTGTAAGACTTAGCCTACCAAGAAAACAGTATCTTAGAGCCTCTAAGGTCTAATATACAGATGCCTATGTTGGTGTTTATAAAGTGGTCATGGCTCAGATATAAAACAACTACAAGGATTGTGAGATGAGATTATAGACTCTCCTTTGGGCTACTATTCTAAATACGACATGTTCATGTAAGATCTCTGAACTAGAAGGATAAGTAAAACTTGGTTTGAAATCAAATTTAAAAAAATTTCTGACCAAATAAAAAAAAGGAGGAGAAAATTTCTGGCCTATTAAATCCATGTGCATTCTAAAATCTAATCTTAATATTATATCTTGAATCATTAACTTTTAAATCAACCATAAGCAGTAAATAGTACTATCCTGCTTCACAAGACCGTGTAGCTAATAAGTAAGGGAGCCCTTCTATCTACAATAAAGGATTGTTTTTAAACTTTTATTAATTTAAATTCCATCAGGGTATTTTTAGAATACTAGGTACAATTTCTTTCAGATTTCCTCTTTCTTGTGTGGGGTAGATGAACTTTGTGGCTTTGTACTAATTTGACAGAGGACATAGCTAGTTTCTTTTTGTTAAGGTTTTTGCTTTAAGTGCAATTCTGACTTTTCTCCATAATGGTCATCTAGATTGGTTTGGGGAAGAAAGAGAATATCTAGAAATTACATCAAAGGCACTGTCAGATGCCTTTTTTTTTTTTCTTTTACTGTCTGCCCTATCCTAGATATATGTGTCATGAGAAGAAAGAATTAGAAATTTGCAACTGGCCTAAGGGAGAAGGAACAGTCTCATTCACTGTGCTACATGGCATTGTAAATCAGCAAATATAATGCCCTTGTGACTGTAATCTGGCGTTAATTTTAGAATTAAAAATTTAATGCTTCTCTGGCCAACCCTCAGAAATATTGGGAGTTATTAAGGAATTTTTACTGGGAGAATGAGTTCCTCTAGAGGTGAGTATTTGGAAATTTGTGATGTCTCTGTGTTATTATAAATGACATCAATAAGCCAGCCAGGGTCTATGAAAATGGTAGGTTGAGTATCTTAATACTTCATTCTCTACTTTTATCTACGTGCTAATATAACTCTCTTCCATCAGGGTGTATAATAAACCTTAAATACAAGAATGTTGAAATGTTTGTGAAAATATACTCTTCTTTATGAACTCTTTAACTAATGTTCATTGCCGATATATCAAATCAACATTTTTTTCTGAAACGTCATTAATTTATATTTGCCATGTAAGTATTTGTAAGGCTGGACTGCATATTCTGGATTGCAGACATATGGCTTAATACATATTCACTCTGAATAGCCTCTATCATCTTCCTTGCCTAAATTGATCCTATGAAAAGTGACATATTAATCCTATGTGGAAAATGTTTCATAGAAGAAAGATTGTCTAATAGAATCTAATAGAATTCTAATAGAATCACATTTCATAGTGAGGAACTAGGCTCCCTAAATAATATTGTGAAGAAGATGGTGAGAACCACAACTACTCTCATGTGTTATAAAAAGGAGAGAGAGCAAGTGGTATAGAACTACTTGAGACCCAAGATGGCCACTGGAACCTGATCTATTTAGGGGAATGTTAAGGGAATTCCAGAGCAATTAAGACAGTTAAATAAAGAGAATCTGGTTAGAAGCCTAAGACTGGGGCCAAGAGGAGACTCCTTGGTGTCGTGAGGGAGTGAATATTTATGTCAGGTAACTGCAGGGGAGAGATTCCCAGAGATGGGAGTGGTTGTGGTTTTGAATCCATGGAAGTGCCCAGGAGAGAAAGAGAGAATTTACAATATCTGCCGGGGCCAAAGGAGAGCAATGGCAGATGACACTGCTACCAGTTTTAAAGTTTTTTCTCATTTTTTTCCCCTCTCTTCTCTTCCTCAAGAATGGAAAGGTCTGAAAGCTACAATCAGAAGCAGAGTAGAGGAAATGGTAATGGGAGTGGGGGTAGGAAACTAATGAAAAAAAGAGAACCTGCTCTTTTCCTACTGTAGAATTTCTGCAGCAGGCCTATGTTGAGCAGAGACATTTTAATATTGATTGAACTTCGGAGTCTATAACCTCTGGGACCATGCAGGTTGATTACCAATTTGTGACTTTTTGGGGAATCAGGGTACAATTTTTTTCTGAAGCAGATTGTTTATATGATCCTATAGACTTTGTGGTTGAAGATTTTATTTCACATTAATATATTTATATAAGATCAATTTATGTAAACATCACTCAAATAAACAACTGGATAAATAAGAAAATAAAGTGTTAAGTGATTTACAGTGATTCAGCTTTTTAGTGAATTTCATTAAAATACAACGACAAGACAATGACTGGGAAGCTTCTTTGGTTTGACTGGTCAGGGAACAGTCATCTGAAGAAAAAGAAGCCACATAAATATTGAGGGAAGCAAAAGAAGTAGCTAGTACAAAGACTCTCAGGGTAGAATGAGCTTGGTGTATTTGGGGAACAGAGAGTACACCCAAGTGGCTGAAGCTACTCTCGTGAAGCCAAGAATGGTGTGAAGTTAGAGAGGTTAGCTGTGGCATGGCATGTGGATCTAAGTTAGAGTAAGGCAGGGGAACTTTAGAGGGCTCTAAGCAAGAGAGTGATATGCTCTGAGTTATACTTATACAATTCTCTCTCTAGCTGACATGTGGAGAATGGGTCACAGGAAGGCAAGAATGGAAGCAAGGAGACCAATTCAGAGGTTATTTCGAAGTTGAGACTAAAGATGATGATGACATGAATGAGAGTAGTAGGGATAGAAGTGGAGTGAAGAAGTGGGATTCTGGATATGATTTGGTAGTATGAGTAGCCTTAATGATGTTTTGGATGTGGGGACAAGGTATCATATCCTGAAGGAGGTGTCCTAGAGTTTTTTCTGGAGCAGTTAGGTTGGTCATACCGTTTGTCAGTCCACCACTAATGCTCGAGTTCTCGAAGAACAAGTTGGAGAAAGTTAGAAACATTTTGTTTTGTGGCTATGTGCTTGAATAGCCTGCAAAATTTAGATCACATGTAAGTGTAGCAACTTTTGAAAGAGATAAATGTATAAATGTGATTCTATGTAAAAGCGCTGGGGTAAAAGATAATGGCTTAGAAATGCAAGCAATTACTTATACAAAAATTATGGAGTGGCATCCAGAGATACCATATGAAGTTTTGTAGGTGGGAATGAACAAGTTATTTTGGTTGCAGTGGAGGTTTCATTTAGAGCTGTGATTTTGGTATCTTATCTCAGTGGAACATGAAATTTAAATGCTTCAAGGGCTTCATGGCTTTGTGCTTCTTTAGAGGATTTTAGGGAGATGACACACCATAAAATGGATGCTTGGAACCAGGTTGAGATTCTGAGCACTGAGGAAATACAGCTTCAGAGTAAGTCAAGGTTTTCCTAGCATGTGATTTAGTGGACTGACTGTAATGTTTGTTATTGTGTGGTTTCTGAGACAGATTCTATTCCCAGCAGGGCTGTGACTCAACCTTTCTACCAACCAAATGAAATGCTGAAGGATGAGGCTGTGAAAAATGAGCATTTACCTGAACCTTGTGGGAATTCAGAGCTCCTGGTCATTTTGTAACGTTGTTTTGACCAACTGAAATTGGTCCAAAGTACTCCTTTCTTTTTTCACCATTAGGCCCTTTGCTGCTTTTTTTTTTGCTTCGTTTCTATTCCTGGAGGGTTTACTTTTTTTCTTTTCTTTCTTTCTTTTTTTTTTTTTTTAATTTTTTTATATTTGGTGAAACTGCACGTGTGGATTTTTGAGAGATGCTTCAGGGTGAAGTGCTATCTATCAATCCAAAATACCACCAAGAGATTTATTTGTTGTTTGCCTGTTTCTCCCAACTCCGCACCTTTTTTGCTTTCTAACACATTTTTCTTCCACTTCTATTTTTCTTTCATCCACTATAGAGAAGGGCTGCCTATTGCTTTTCCCCAGGGCCACTCAGCAGAATGGTTTTAGAGAGGAGTTAAAGTCCTCAATGTCTCCCCTGTTAGACATTAGAACACTTTTTAACTCTGGCATCACTGATCTTTGCCACCAAATACCTACCACCCTGCTCCTCTGCTCCAAATAAGATATTCTTTTGATGGTGGATGGATGGGTGAGTGGATGGGTAGACAAAGGGCTCTATGATACAACCAGTTTTTACATTTTCTTTGTTTTTACAGAAGAGAAGTTTGCCTTGCTAGACAAGTTTTTAGGAGAAATTAATAATACCATCTACATGATTTAAGCGGGCAAAATAACTCACCTAGCAAATTTTGGCTGAGTCAGAAAAACTACTGAAGCCAGACAGCTTAATTATGATAAGGGTGATTAGTGAAAGGCCATTGCAATTATTAGAAAATCAATAACATATAGAATCACCCCACTTTGTCCTACGAATATGCTCCTGCACATTATGAATTAGTATGTGAACATCCACATCATGCTAGTCTTTTGTTATCATATTGGTTAAGCTGTACCAAGGAAACTGTCTTAAAAGGCTTTTACTCAGCATTACTGCCTTCTTGTTTTTAGGTGCTATCCTGTCCAGATTCTTAAAGCAGTCAATAGTGTTAGGAGAGCTTCATTGATTGAAGCTCTGACCTGATTATAAGAATCAAAAAGCTTGGGTGATTATCTAAAGCCTATAGGAACTTAATCACATTGCTTTAGTCATGGAAATAAGCCAGGATTCCACAATCAGCTTTTCAAGTAAGATATCTGTAGATCTAGGGTTGAAAGAGAATAATGTGAGATTCTTCTTTTTAAATCAGACCTTCCTTTCAGAGCAGGCAGTGATGAGTTTGTGTTCTACCAAGTTCAGGTGGCTTGTAAGGGAGAGGTTTATGCTGCTATCATTAATGCTATTTTATAATTTCCAAGAGTTGATATTGGATAAATCATGGTTGAGAATTTAAAATATCTAAATTACTTTAATACAACTTAGTAAATATTTCTTTCTTCAGTCTTATAAAAAGCCATTTTAGAAATAGCTGGGTTCACTTTTAGTATATGTCTCTTCATAATTTTAAAAAATTGAATAGATGTTTTAACCAAGTTTGTAGTTAACAAGTGTTCAAGTTTTTAGTTAATGCTAAGCCAGCCTCCAGACAGTTGTACATTATTATTCCCTTTTTCTCTTGTTTAAGGCCAAGCTTTGCTCAGGATCCTATCCCTCTGTCTGCCCAAGGTCACTTAGGAGTTAGCAAACTGTGGCCAGAGGGCCTCCTTCCACTCTCTTTTGTAAATAAAGTTTTATGGGAACTTGAGTTCATATATTGTTTCTGGCTGCTTTATGCTATTATAGCAGAGTTGAATCTTTGCAACAGAGACCTTATGGCCTCTAAGCCTAAAATATTTACTATGCGATCTTTTAAGAAAAGTTTTTCAGGCTCTCCTTCAGCCTATGAATATACAAATCTCTTCTTCACCCTTACCAACCCTTTGAATCCATAGAGCTTCTAGACCTGTTTAGCCTATTTCACTTTCCTTTCACTTAAGCTTCTTGAAAAGTATGCACTGCTCACTGACTCGGTCTTTGTCTTCCATTCACTTCGCAACTCTGTATTCTTATGTCTGCTCTTACTCTATAATAGCTGCTGCTGTTTAGGTTAAAAATGGTTCCTTAATTACCAAATCCAATGGACACATTTTTGGTCCTTTTCTGTGACATTTGATGCTGGGATCATTAGTCCTAAAGCTGGATTCTCTATACTCTTGGTTTCTATGAGGATGTATTTTCCTCTTTAACTCTGACCTCTGTGGTATTTTTCTTTGGACCTCTTTGAGGTCACATCTCAACTGCTATGACACTATTTCAGGCCCCGATCAGCTCTCCCTTGACAATATTATGAAACTTCTAACTGGTTTTACTCTTCTGCATCATTGTCCTCTAGAGATCTCTTCTCAAATAGAGTGATCTACACTGAAACCCAATATTACCCTCCTGTTTATAAAGCTTTATTAATTGCTATTGCCTATAGGACAACTTTAAAACTCTTTTAAAGCTACAATGAATAAATCAGATTGCTGCCTTACCCACCAATTCCTTCTGAGGAGAATTGCCTAAGACCACTCACTGTTTTATAACCTGGGTTATATTCCAGGAAGAGGAAAATATATTGTAATGCAGAGTGATAAAAAATGTTGGGGCAAGTAATTCAGTATTTCACAGGGAGCTTAAGGGAGAAGAGTAGAAGATGAGGAAAAAAGAGTAGCGGACAGACCATGAGGAACCTATTATGCTATATTAGAGAATTTATATTTTATTCAATAAGGATTTGTTGACTAATTTTAAGTCAGTTAGCATTGTCATAGTGAAGAAAATCCATTCTTAAAATGGCATAATATTTTTTGTAAAGCAATTGTTCTAATATGTATTAAGATAATTAAGGATACTCATATACGACTACTAAATATGAAAAGGCTGAAATACAAGTGAGAAATGGAATTTTTGATGAAGTCATTTGTCAGGGGTAGAATAATACCAGTTGAAGGATTAACATGTACTGAACAAGGAGCACCTCAACGCGAGATGAGAAGAAAGGAGGGAAGACTAGTGGGGATATTGATGATATCAGGATGTACAAATAAAATTGAGGAAATTCTCATGTGCTTTACTTAACTTGTAAACTAGGAAGCCATATGGTCATCTGAGAATGATGAGGGAAGTAGTGTCAGACAGCACTTAAATAAGACTTAAATTTTGTACTAACAGCTGAGGAAAATGGGAGTTAGAGATAAATGTAGACAGACAGAAGGATTATTTGGCAGTGTTGACAATCACATGAGACAGGAAGTCATTAATGTAGTGACTTCCATAGAAAACTGTTCTGCTTATAGCACTTGGCCAGTCATAGTAAACTAGCAAAGCGGGAGGCAGCCATTTGTTTGGACGGGTACAGGCCTGGAGATTTTTCATGTGAAGAGGGCACAGGGTGAAGGGTATTGACAAATATCATTTTTGAAGCCCTGAGTTACAGTGTCTAAGTCTGGCTGCAGATAGAATTAACTTTCACAGATTCAGTTATGATTGGTACACAAAGCATCAGCCCATCATGTTAAGACTCTTCAGTGGTTCCTAATTGCTTTGCATGTTAATGCCATCTATTGGTAATCAGCTTTAATGTCCTCCAACTGTTAGCTCTCTTTTATCTAACATTTGTGGTTGTTTTGAAAGGGAGAGTCTCAGGCAGAATTGGAATGAACTATGAGGAACACCCAGTTTATGGAGACAGGCAGCCTGCCTAACTCTGTATTCCTTCTTTTGTTCCTCTGAAAACGTTTCCTTATCATCTACAAACTTTCTTTATTCTCTTCTGTCTCAGAACCTTTTGTTGTTCATTACTCAGTCATTCAATATTTGAGTAATATGTCCCAGGGACTAAAATTAAAGTTTAGGTGACATCCCCTGAGCTGGAATACATAGTCTTAGTATTTTTGGACATGGAAGAAATTGAGAATTATTCCTGGTTAATATTGGGAGCTATCAGATACATCTGAGACTTTTTCAGAGCTAATAGGTTATGCCATATAACAAGGTGCCAAAAACTCACAAAGAAAAGTAAGATAACTGCATAACCTGAAACCACTAAGGGCAAACATCTCGTAAGTAGATGTTCATTTGCACTATCAATCTCTCCCTCGCTGATAATATCTCTATTGTTTATTATGAGATATTGGTGGCTATAGTGATGGGGGTTTTAATCTACATAGAACTTTCTTAATGTTTATTTGTTTGAGCTAGACTTGAGATAGCTTCTTCTTGCCTCTTCTCACACCAGACTACAAGTCCAGGAGGGCAATGACTGGCATAGGGTATGTACTTAAAAATACATGGTAATAAATGAATAAATCATGCTAATAGATACCATAAGCCGAGTAAAGTTTTCTAGGCTCTGCAAGCCAAGATTGAGTTTTGTTAAAATTCAGTGACCCCAGGGGGACCATGGCTACTGAGGAGAGTGAAGTTCTTGATATGATTAATACAAATTACCATAAACTCTTTATGGTGTTAACTTCAGGTTGGCCATTTTTGTACCCTCTGATATAATTGGCCACCCATTCTCCATCTCAAATGTCCTCTAGGAAAATTGCATCTGAAAAACTCATCTGAAGAATTTATTTACTGCCTACCATTACAATCACTGTTAAAGGCTTCACCCACTTCATTTATTCTATTTCCTAGTTTCCCAGTACTATCAAGTTCTGAGAGAAATGGAATTGTGTGATGATGTATTAATTATATTTTTATGCCTCAACAAATATCTACTGCTTAGAAGACAGTTGGGTTTCCTGTACATATTAAAAATAAGCAAACGAACAAAACAAAAAGCAAGCAAACAAACAAAAATAACCAAAGGCTACTATATTCAGGTCCTTGCACTATACAAAAGCCACTGTCCTGATGCCTATATCTATAGCTATAATATAATTTAAAGGTTTTTTTTTCTCTCAATAAATGTAAGTCAATAATTTGGTTACCTTCTAATATTTCATAGTTTTTCATTCGTTGGATTTTGAGTAAATGGTATAGCCTAGGGAGGTAACTTTTCTTAAAGACCTCATTTAATCTTATACTAAGCCTATAAGTATCTATGTTTTGCAGGTGGGGGAGCAGGTTTAGAGAAGTTAATAACCTAATAATAATAACAACGAATATAATGACAAAAAAGAGTAGCATTCAAATAAATGATAATACAAATGCCAGGCATGATAGGCATTATTATTACCACTTTAAAGATAGTTTTGGTTCAGAGAGAAAAAGTATTTTGCCCAAGGTCACTCAACTAGTACTAGTATGTGATGAAGGCTAGTGTTTCAGCCTTGTCTGCCTGACTGAGAAGCTTGCTCTTCCTGGCTGACTGATTTGTTTAACTAGGACTTTTTTTCTCAGCAGGGGGCCGTTCTTGAGTGTGTACAGCTTCCCTATAACAGGTAAATTACTGGGTAAAATTGTCTACTGTCTTGTCCAATTATAAAGCAATCAGTGCTGGGAACACCTTACTGGCTAAAAGTGAGTGTTAAAGCCTCTGTTCTTTTACCAGTATAGTTTAATCTTGCTCTCAGGAAAGTGAAACATGATAAAGAAAAACAAGTAAAAATCCTATTGTTGCTTAGCGCCTTTGCCTTTTTCTTTCTTTTCTCCTTAGCTAGTACCAAAGTAATCATCTAATACACAACCCCTGGAAGCATATGCTGGCAGATCCTGATGTTCCACTTCTGTGTTTTCATTTGAGCTGCATGGTTATATCTTCAGTCAAATGGAGATAAGCTGTGAGAGATGCTGGGTAGCCTTTTTCAAAAAGCAGTGAGGATCACAGCGACTACTTCTTGGCTGACTTTCAGTGGGAGGGAAAAGCAGGAAAATAAAATAAAAATAAAAAATATTAGTTTCTTCCATATTACTATAGATAGATGCTTTTCTAGCTGTATTCTATACACATTTAATCACATCAGACTAGCTGGTAAAATAAAATCTCTCCTCCCTTGGCCCCATGCTAATTATTCTTGTTAATTATTTTTTAATTATCTTTCTATCACTGCTTCTAGAACAACTGTCATAATTTCCACCTCAGGGGCTCCAGACATGACATATCTATAAACATTAGTGTAAAGGATGGTGGCTGGTGTGTGAATGCTTTCAAAGGAAACACAGAAGGGAAATCAAATCTAACTGCAACTCTTGCCACGTTCGCATGGGTGAGTCTCTCAAATAACTTCTGTTAATTATTCATTATAGGAACACATACACATTAAACTCCTTAATTATTTGAGGGTTCACATTACCTAGTTCATAACTCTGTATTTGTCAGGTTTCTGACGGCATGTTGGACAAAGCAGAGCTTAAGTGGCCTGCTACATTATCTAAACTTACTTTTAGAATTAAAACAGAGATTAGTCTGGGTACTAATTAATTAATGGATCTGTAAGGTTCACCATGTAATAACTAGTTCTTCTGTGGTTGAGTGAAGCCGTTAGCATGATGCTAGGAACTCTAAGGGAATAAAAAATAATATCTGTTCTCTACTCTCAAGTAATCTATAATATCAGAAGCAAGACAAGATATAAATATGTGACCTTAAAATTATAGAACAAAGGAGTGGTAAATGTAGGAGTGCAGAGGAGACTATCAGGGCAAAGTTTCGTTGAAGGTTTGAGTGGGAGGATATTGCTGAGCATGGATGAAAGTTTAGAAGGCTTAGTGGTGGCAATGAACATGGGCTATTTAGTGGGCAAATTGAAGATGATGTGTGAGAATATTAGCAGGTAAGGTAAACATATATATATATATATATGTGTGTGTGTGTGTGTATATATATATATATAGTTATCCATTTACTCAGGATATCCTTTTCAAATTTTATTTCAGAGACCTGAAGACTTGCAGTACTTAAATATGTACGGTTAGTTTTTCTTCTCTTATATGCGATTAACAAACCATATACTAAAGTCAATCTCATCAAAATCTGTTTGTTTCTGAGAAAGATATTTTGTGTCACTGTTATAATTGAAATATATAATATTTATAAAATTTCACGCACACCCATTATTCAAAAATTGGGCCAACCTAATCTAATTAATGTGAAAGATCAAGGAGAGACTTGCTGTTTAAAAATATTGCATATGAGAGCACAAGTTTGATTAAATGCCATCTCTTCCTATTATTTCTAAGAGATTATGAAGGGTCTATTTTCCCCACTATATTAAAGCATCATTTGAATGTAGAACCCTCAGTGCTTATTCTCAAGGAGTTGGGATATCTAGTTATTCTTGAGTATATGAGAAAATTGATAATCTTTCAAGCACAGGAGTCCGACACAATGTTATAATGTCTTGTGTTGAAATGATTTGAACAATGAAATAAGACTGACTTGTCTCCAGGTTTACTCATCTTCTAAAAAACAGCCTCATTGTCTTTATTTCCTCAACAAGAATTAGAGGTCCAGCTTAGGGAAGTTATTCCTGATTTTAATAAGGGCATAATACATAGTTCACAAACATCATATTTAATTCCCACATAATTCTATGAGATGGGTACAATTATTCCTGCCCTCAGACATGAGTAAGAGTTAAGTGCTCTGAGCCTTAGAGGACACTGTAAATCACTGATATTGAAAGAAAGATATTTTTTACTTTTTGAGCTAAGATTTTCTCCTTCTCTATCTCTCCTTCTAACTCACTTCTCCCTTTCCTCCACTCTGCCACTCAGTCTCTCCTTTTTGGGTTTGGAATTAATTTTACTGTACACAAATTATGCAAAACAAACACATTAGCTAAAATGACTGTCTCAGGCCACAGGATCCTGGTCTGAGTGTGTGTGTGTGTGTGTGTGTGTGTGTGTGCGCGCGCGCGCGTGCGTGCGTGCGTGCGTGTGTATCACATCTTCTGCCCTGGAAAACTAGAGAAAGAATTGGTGTTTTTGCCTATGTCTGGCTGTCCTAAATCACTGAGGTGGTTGTCTAGGTGGACAAAGTCCCCAAATATCTTCATTCCCTTCCTCCCTTTCTCATCCCCTCTGCTTGAATGGTCAATTTTGGGCAGGTATTTAGAGTTGCTTTTAAATTCTGAGTCAGAAAGAGATTCCTCTGGCACTTCAATTATCATTCAGGAGGCCTGGGTTGCTTCTGCCATGCCCAGCCCCCAGATCTGTATTTTCACTCAAGTTTGCAGGAGGTAGGAGCAGGCCCATTGAGAGCAAGGTGACTCTCTGGCCTCAGAGTGATGAGCAAATTCCAGAAGAGCAGGTTTGAGGGGTGGGAGAGACTGAGTGGGAAATAGGTCAGGTAAGGGCATAGCTTATTTGATAATTTTCAAGAATTTAGACCACTGGCATATTGGCCTCATTTGTATTTTTTTCCCTTGACTTGCTAATATTTAGAGGAGATCTGATCTTAGTTCCACAGATGAACAAATTGAGGCTAAAATGCATTAAATTAATTGTCCAGTGGCTGGTAGATAACAGAGCTAGAATTTGAACACTGATCTGCTAACTTGAGAATCTCGAATTTTGGGTAGAATAGAGGCAGTCTATGGAGGGAGTATTTTAAAAAATGGAGACTTACATAATAAATGAAATTTCTTATAGAAGTTTAAGGAGAAAAGCAATATCAGAAAATCTTATCCTAGTAAGACTTGTCTGGTGGTCTAAAGGTTATTAGTCTCAGATGCATAAGAATAGCCTTGGTTTTCAACCTTAAGGTTTCCAGAGTTTTGTTTCTTAAAAGCTTGATTCACAGAATGCTAATAGTTTTTGCACATATGCACAACACACACATATAAGTTCTCAAATTAAGAAGAGTAGGAAATTTAAGTTTAAATGAAGTGAAATAACATTCTTTATCGCAGTAATTCTCAGCCTTACGTTTACTTATTTGAATTTCTATGGGTAAATAGCATGAAGAACTTCCCAAAAGTAATCGACATGTTTTTATAGAACAGATTGTAGAAGTAGTGGTTTGTAGCCCCTCTCTTGGTGACTCTTCCAGTGGAGGTGGTTGGGGGTAGCAGCCTGATAGCTACTTTTTCTGACCCACAGTGGGTCTAAAATTAATAGTTTCTATGTGTGACTATCATTTGGGTCTCTGGGAAGTGAAATAAAGACTGATCAGCAGCCATAACAAACTCATTTTCAAGTAACAGTGATGGACTTGATAGCCAAGAGAACTGATTTGAACTAAAACCTAAGAATGCTTGCTTTTGGGAGTTAGACTTCTAGGTTTTCCACATAAATGAAAAATAAACTGAATGACAGTATCTTAACTTTTATTTTTCTATATTGAGAAAAAACAGAAGAAGAAATGATAATCTAAATAAATTTGGTCAAAGTCAGACAAGAGAAGGAAATGAAAATTATTGAGTGTCTGTGCCTGTGGGCTAGTAGTATTAAAAACAAAACATCCACAACATGGGTGACAGAAGAAAATTATAAGATACAAAGATTTTATATTTAAATAAAAAAGTCTTACTGCTGCAGGATAGCAGAGAAGTCTAGAACATGTTGTTATGCGATGTGTTTACGAATGAAAAGGTCGATGAAGGAATATAAATGGGAGCATTATTGACTAATTTTCATATAAGAAGAATAAGTCTGAGTAAGTTAGCGCTTTTCTAAAAGGTTTAAAAATAAAGCTACTAAGGGTAGATATATGTTACAGATCTTTAGGACAAAAGAGATAAGACAAAGAAATAAATGATGAGTGAGTAAGAGAAGATAATAAGATTGGACTTATGGGAGACTTCAAACTCCTTATTGTAATGTGTAATTTGTGAATCTTTTGAGATAAAGTTAGAATGAGGGAAAAGGACATGATAGATTTTCTAAATGTAGATCATAGATTTTTTTTTTTTAACTTACAAAGCTCCGGATGACAAGGGCTACTCGAGCAAGTTTGGTAAAGTGAAAATTTTAGTCCAGCTATAAATAGGTTTCAGACATTCTCATCTACATCAGTAAAAGATTTTATCAGTGTAACATTTTGTAGGGTAGTGTCTATCCACAGAAAATATTCTTTGTATTATGTAAATGAACAGCAATGAGCACCGGCCCAACAGTCCCCTGAAGAGCTTCCCAACATCCACTATTATTTCCAGAGTGGCATTAACGAGCACTAAGACTCAGTTACTCTGCTATATCCAAACTTCCTCATGGCAGCTGTGAAGATGTCTTGCAGTTGACTGCACCCAATCTAAGGAAGTCCCTGCTCAGGAATAAGGTAATGGTCTGTAGGCTTTCCACAAGCCCCTGGAATTTAAGAAACAAAAGAATCAAGTTAAAGAACAATGTAAAAGCTTACAAAGTAAGTAACTCAGTAGTTAACCTTGGTATGTACATATATGTGTAATTACCAATGATTTTTACATACTTTTCTACAGGTAAACTCATGTATTAACAATATTACTCACTAGAAATTGGTTAAATCTTTCTAAATCCTGGATGAGTGGAAGCCAAATTGCAGCTATGGTTCACAAATTCTTCATTCCTCGGCCTCCTCGAGTTTTGATTCTGCTCACTGGCTTGACTGTCAATTTCTATAAAAGATCTAGCTCTGAAAATATGTTGGCTCTGTAGTCCATCGGACTCCTTCTTCATTTTATTTAAGCCTAGATTTTGTGTGCACACATTTCTCCCTTTAGCACAAGTGCTGCTATCCCATTGCTATTGCTAGTCATTTTCACTAAGCTCTGTTTAGGCCATTAGACTGTGAAGATAGAGATACCACATTGTTATTCAAGATAAATGACAACTTTTGCTTTTGTCTGTTGTATTAAAGTTTTTTCCAGCATAGAATTATGAGCTATTTGCTTTGTCCCAAACGCATTTTAAAAAAATCGGGTTACCGATGTAACAAGTTTTTCACCAAATAACCAATCTAAACATACAACTGCAAACCACACATATTCATTAGCTGCTTAATATGGGCCGAGTTCTAAGTAAAATGTAAGAAGAAAATAATTCTTGCCTTCAAAAAACACATAATCTAGTAGAGGTGCTAGATAAGCCACAGTGCAATCAATACTATAGCATGTGGACTGTTGCAGAGGTTTTTGAAATGCTCTCTGCAGCCTCTTTGACAGAACATTCTCTTGGTTTTCCTCAAGCTCTCTGGCTTCTGTTTATTTTTATTTTTCCATTGCCAACTTGTGTGGCCAACAATTTAGTGTTCCTCGAGGGGAGGTTATTGCCCTCTACTCTTCTCATAGCTGATTCTCTTCCCACATTGTTTCTCCGTATCCATATCTATTATTTTAATTTATATGCAGAAGACTCATAAATCATCTCCCTACTAAGAACTCTACTCTGAGTTATAGACATGTATATCCTAATTTTTACTTGATTTTATTTGACATCTCTCCAGGGAACCTCATGCTTAACATAATGAACGTCTGAACTCAGTATTTTCCTCCCTTCCTCTCAAAATCTGATCCTCCAGTACCAAAATGTCAATGAATGGTATCAACATCTATTTCTTTCTTCAAGCTTGAAAACTAGAGGCATCTTTTGACATCTTTTTATTAGTCTCCAATACTCCAGTAGGTGACCTGCTATTAAGCCCTATTGATTTTCTTTTGTACATTTCTCTCACTTGAATTATTATAATAGTCTCCTTTCTCCACTCCCCAATCTATTTTTTAATCCCACAGTGAAGCCAGAGTGATCCTTTTAAAACTGTAATCCTGTAAAGAAATTCTCTTAAAATCTTTCATACTTTTCCATTGTTAGTTTTTAATAATAACCTTATGAAGAAATAATTTACATACCATAAAATTCATGCTTTTAAAGTGAGCAATTCAGTAGTTTTTAATATATTCAGAGTTATATGATTTTCATCGCTGTCTAATTTTAGAATATTTTTATCTTCTCCCAAAGAAACCTTATATCCATTAGCAGTTACACTCCATTATCCTTTTCCCCCAGCCCCTGACAACTACTAATCTACTTTCTGTCTCCATGGATTTGTCTATTTTGTGTATTTCATATAAATTAAATTATATAATCTCATTGCTTTTAGGATAAAGATAAAACTCATTAACCTTGGCTTTTAAACCCCGCAGAGCTGGGCCTCAATTTCTTCTCATGTCTCATCTCAAATTGTGTTCTCCTTCATTCTATTGATTCTATTCACACAATCTCATTTTTTCCTTAATCCTCACTTACCAAGCTTCTTACTTTTAAATTTCTTTGCACTATTATTTTCTCTTTCTTCTCTTCTCATCTAGTAAACTTTGCCTCATTGTTCAACTAAAGCTCAAATGTTACTCTTTCATGATGGACTTCTTTGACCCCTCTGACTAGGTCTAATCTCCCAAGTATAGGATTAGATGACACTAGGTGCTTCTATTTTGTGTTTGCCATGGTTGCGATACCAATCCTTTTTTTTTTTTTTTTTTTTTGTGATTATTATTTGATTAATATCTTTTCTTTACTGGTCCAAGTTCCATGAGAGCAGTGACCATATCTACTTTTATATACCGTTTTAGCCCTATTATTTAGCACAGAGGCTGATTAATGTTTACTTAATGAATAAAAGAAGTTTGGAATAAAATATTTGTAGATAAAGTTGAATTGACATTAGAGAAAGATGAAAACTATAATGCAAAATTGGGTAGTAGGAAAATACAGCAAATATTAATGGGATTGACTTCTGGCATCCTGGGGTATAACAGGAACTCATCCTTCTGTACCTTCTTGCCTAACCTTCTCCATCTGTAAAACAAGGATTACATTTGCCTTCTTATGTCCCAAACTAACTCAAAGACAAATGAGATGATATATTTTGATAAGGTCACATTATCCAAATATATCATATGTCACATATCAAATTAAAAAGTGTTCTTATTAAATAACCAAATATATATATACTCAAGAATTTTGGCTGTTTATAGGATATAAAACTAGATTCTATGGAAGATTGGAAGAATGATAAATTTTCCCCATTTGTGTATGTAACACATATTTGTCAATTATAAAGATTAAATCTCTGTTCTTGATTGATAAAAATGTGAAAAGAACTTTGTAATTTTATGAAAAAAGAGAAGCGATTGCCTCTAAGTTAGGAAAGATGATATATATATATGACAATAGGGTCAGATAGTAGGCAAAATATTGAATACTGGAAGAAATTACTAAGATCATAGCTATGACTGAACCAGTAAGATGTTCGAAGAGAGTTTGCTGAGTTAAATGATGTGAAATTTATTTAAGAAGAAAGAACAAAAGCTGTATATAGAATGAATGTTTCATTTGAAAAATAAAAACCTATTTTAGTTTCATCTTGTTGATTAAATATATTATAGCACTGTAATTCAAATATTCCTCTGAATTCTATGTGTGTAAAAATTCATCAGTATATTGTATGGGATAAGATATATATTTATATATATATATATGTGGAGACCAAGCACAGCATTCTGGAGAGGAGAAAGATTGTTGTTAGCACTAAATACAGTGCCTGTTGAATAAATATGTGTATATAAACGCGTTATATACATTGAAAAGTGATTTCTAAGGGCTTAATGTTTGATTAGATTATACATGCCCAGGACCAGAAAAGCCATTTATGGATGCTTAAATTTATAATATTGTAGAATATTATGATGGACAGGGCCCCAAGCATCATCATGTTACTGTCTAAGGAGACTATGACTCTCTTACAGGTTCACAGGTAATTAGTGGCAGAAAGAGGCCTATAGCACAGGCATTGAGATTTCTAATCTAATGTTGTTTATTACTACCCACTACCTTCATTCCTGAAAGAAGATTTTGAGCATAGAGGAAAAAAAAAATGTAGAATTATGGCAAGCAAATAATCTTGGTGAAAAAGGAAGATAAATTATCTTATATATTTCATTACATTGGTGACTATCTTTATTTTTAGCTGTACCTCCAGAGATTGGCTACTTTACATTTCTGCTTGCAGGCCATTGTATAAGGGCATCTAATCTAGTTTCGGCATTATTATTATTTGAATTTCAGGGCTATTAATGTCCATAGCATGATTATTTGGGGCTTTCAAGTCTAAGCATTTATAAGCAGCTGGTCCTTAGGTTTGTGAAGAAGCCTCTTGGAATAGCGGAACTATGAAAAACATTGGGGGAGTCAGTGTTTGATAACTATATTATAAGCTTAACATTTTATTCATAAATACAAAATTAAGGAAGTACATATATTTGAGTAAAATCAAAAGTATAAAATTAAAAGGTAAAGTGAAATAAATGAAAAAATCTAATAATCTTTTTCATGTGTAAAAAGAGAACTTTATAGTTCTAATTGTACATTTGGAGATTTCAGAAAATAACTTATTCATAGAATTAGAACTTACTGCTATATCAACCACAGGGCAAAAGTAATTATCATAAATTACAGATGTGATCAGTAAAATAAAAAATGGAAGTGCTGGAAGCTAAAGTTTGGAAATCATTGATAATGTAAAAGAATAAAGACAAAGAGAAAAAAGAGAAGTATGGAGAGCAATCTAGGAGGTTCAATATTTCTCTAATAGGATTTACATAAAAAAGGAGCAGATGGAAGGAAATAATACAAAAATACTATAGGAAGACTTTATAGAGATGAATAAAATTTAAGAGTTGATTAAATACCAGATAGAATGAATTAAGTTATATCTATTTTAGACCTATCTTAATGAAGGTTCAGATTAAAACAAAAAAGACCTTCAAAGCTTCCAGGGAAAATGAAA
>NW_011888824.1:9673960-9683651 GCF_000151845.1 Pteropus vampyrus | reverse complement strand
CCAAGGAGGCAAACATTTCTTTTGTAAACAAGTAAATAAATGTGGGGGTCGGAGAAAAATATTAGCCTTTCAAGGGAAAACACACAAACAAACAAGAAATTCACCCTAGGTAAATGAAACAAGTTGAGAAATAGTGTTTAAAATAAATAATTTATTTGACGATGGTACTTCAATATTCTTCAAGAAACATTGTGTTCAGAATAAAATCACTTGTCTTTTTGTATTTGTCCAATCACTACACTAGGTTTTGCAGTAAATAATATTTACATAATAATAATATCAATGGTTTTCAATCTTTAGAATTAAAAAATAATTTTAGTTGTAAAAGTGAGAATTTTAGTTATATAAAAGTCTGTAAATGTTATAAACTTTGATAATGGAAAAGCAATGATATATGATGACAAAAGTTGGCAGTTGAAGCATGGGACGGGCAACTAGAGAGCGGAGTAGCAGAGATAATTTCTTTATTTTCCAGAGTAGAGAGCTATCTAAACAAGTCTGTCTTACATTCTATCTAGGTTCCAGGGCTAGCTCGGTCATTAATGACTTGCATGGTTCAGACCAGGTCAAAGTCACTCTGTGATAACAGTTCAATCACAAAATTAAGATTTTTAGAGTATGTAATATCTATGATCATTGAGATAGTATTCAGTTCTGAATGTATATTGAGTAGCAATCTGAGGTGGAGAAACAAAATGTCAAAATACAAATTTAGAACTAGTACTCCTGAAAAAACACTGAAAAATCTCTAAAATTATATATATATGTATATATACACATACACATACGTTTATGAGATTTATAATAAAGTATACTTAAAATATTTGTCAAGGAAGACAATATTATAACCATAATAGCTAACATTTACTGAGAATCTACTATGTGCTAAGTATGTTGTAAGTACCAAATATATATGAACACAAAATAAATGCAAATTCATAGTTATCACCAGAATTTGAGGAGATGGAAGTAATCACTAGTAAATAAGTGGCTTATAGTTAATGCAAGATGTTTATGGTTCAAAAGAAACAAAAATTTAAAAATAAGTTTGGAAAAAATTTTGAAAATCCCTTTCCCTGACAGCAGAAGCACAGTGGGAAACATTTAGAAGAGGTTAATAGGAGAAAAGAAGCGACACTACAGAAACACAATCGAGATGAAGGATGCGAATGATGGTAGTATCAAATTGCCATAATGTTTGGATTCCCTGGGTGGCTATCTTTAAAAAAGGAATGTGACTGGTTTCTAAAAAAAATTTTAAGTGTGAATATTGATATTGTGACAGAAAGTGCATCTTTTGTAACCAATTAAACTTAGGATAGAAAAATTTAGAAGTCAATTTAATGTTTGAGGGAATACAAAATTCTTCAGAACTATTTGGGGTAATCCAAGCAAATAAGTGCGAAGACCAGTTTAATAGTTAACCTTTAGTTTCCCTTCTAATTTTTAAATTCTGTAATTTAAGATACATTAACTTAAAAATACATAAACAATCTCTTGTTTAATAGTTGGAAATGAATATCTGTCATTTTCTTCTTTGAGTAGAATCATTTTCTCTCTATTTTTTTCTAATAAACTTTTACTCTAGTACAATATACTTTTATACTTCTGAAAGTCTTTTATTGGTCATCTATCATATTTCTCTGCAACGAAAATAGCTATGTAAATTAAAATTTAATTATTTTTGTGTTTTTGGCCATTAGTCTGTGTTAAAAAATTTTTTCTAGATGAGTTCCATGAAAATTATTATTGATCTAAACAACGTATTATAAATTTTGATAAATACTAACTAAATGTAAAAAGTAAAATTTTATTAAATATGAATCTCAACAGTAAGAATAGCCTGTTTGCTCCTGGATAAATATTAGTTATTATTTATCTTTATAAATATAAATAATAAAATATTAGTTATTATTCATTGAGGCAAAGTTCAACATTAATTATATTTATGTTTTTATATTTTGTATATCTTAAGCACTGAGAAAACTTCATATATATGAAGATAGATATGGAAAGAGTTTTAGTATAGCAATATCACTCATTCTTGGAACTCCTTCCAAGTATGAGCCAAAAATTCATATGGTGATCTATCATCAAAAATATTTTTATTAATCTATCAGCTGACAATTTAATTTGGTTCCCTTCAATTTTGATTCTGAGTTGCAAAAAGATTTGTCACCATGTCTTTAGAATCATTTTCTCTCTCAATTTATAGGGTGTATACCAAAACAGATCACTGAAATATTTTTAATAGCTATTATTATTAATTTTTATATACATTTATCAATAGTTTTGATAAAAAATGCCTTTTTTGTGTACTTTAAATATACTACTGTTAAAACTTCAGAACTACAGAATTAACTAATTTATGGAAATAGTTTATTTTGCTTATTGGGCAAAGCCAGTCTGTATATCAAACCAATCAGTCAATCAGATTTACTGTCTGTCAGAAAAAGGGATTTCATTCCTTAATTCGATTACATGCACTTTTATGTGTATTCATGAAACACTCTCATATCTGAACCCTAATTCTAAGGGAGATAGTCATAGCACAGAGCCCTGCCAAGACTTTATTGCTTGGATGGAATAAAGCAATTTTGAAGTTGAATTGTGTAAGTGATAGGAATCTCGTGTGAAAATATCTTAGGATGCATAAAAAAGAAGTAAAGAAATATTAGTCCCAGTCAAGCACACCTCTAGATTTTACAGAAATTGGGCTCCAAAAGTTGGTGGAGGAAGGAGGGGAGAGAGGCACATAACAAAATGGGATACTCTTAGGGAGATTAGGCCCTCTAGAAATGAAAAATATGAAAATCTGATAGTAAAATTCCGAATTGTTCTTAGGAGAAAAGTAAAGGAGAGATGACCAAAGAAATCAATGATGCTTCACAGAAAATATTGTGATGAATTCAGGTTCTAAAAGACCCAAAAGGCAGAATGAAGAGTGCAATACCACTTGCCTGTCAGAGAGTGGCAGAGGTCTGGAATAATGTGAAAACAGGCAAAAGTCGAGAATTGTAAAAGACGGCTACAGAAGGCAGGGGGCAAGATGGATAAAGAAGAGACAAGCCACCTATTTCCCAAGTTCCTGAATTACTGAAGATGACTGATACTTCTCTACTCAACTATTTTTCTTCCATATTTAAGAGCAAGAAAATTAGTTTTCCAACTGGAAAAGTAGAATTAAAATCTGAAATATATGATGAAACAATAGACACTGATGTCTTTTACACAAAATCTCTTTAATTTCAGCAAATTACTCTACAGATTATTGAAAGGACTTACAAACACAGGTACAGCATTTCCATCAGTAATATTTAAGAAATCATGATTAGATAAGATATTTTCACACGAGATTCCTATCACTTACACAATTCAACTTCAAAATTGCTTTATTCCATGGGAGGCATCATACACAAAAAGATTGATATTCTTCTAAAAGAGTTTATCAATACGCCCTAGAAATTGGTACAATTAATGACAATGCTAAAAACTTTCTAGAACTAAAACCTATAATAGTTGACTAATAATATCTTAGAAAAATACCTTTTGTCTCTCTTTCCCTAGGACCAGCCAGAATCTCCAGGTGAAAACCGAAGGAGGCAGATCTCAATTCAAGGTAAGAGAAATTTTCTTAAAATTTACAGTGGCCCAAACTCAAACCATCATTATAATTGCATGTTCTGAATGTACGCAGACACTGAAGCAGGGTCATTATCATAGTCTGAAGGTCAATTGAGGCTATTCTATTTGGATGCGATTAGATTTAGATGATCTCAAATTTTGGTCCCAGTTTTTAGTTCCTGGAATTCTATGCATCTGTCTTGGGTGCATGGAATAGACCTACTTGAAAAGTGCAAATCTCTTTGAATGCTTTCCAAGTCCCCCCCCCTCCCCCCCTTAGCACTTACTAGGAGATGCTGTGAGATTGCAGGTCCAGAGGAGCATGGAAGCAATGTATGTATCATTGGTGAGGGTAGGGATGGAGAGGTGTTGTTCTCTACAAACCTGGGCTGTGTGGATCATCAGCATGATCCACAGGAAAACCAGTGAGAATGTGGGCCTTGGATTCTCTGGTGTTAAGATTTATCTGCCTCTCATTTGGTCTCTGACAAGCCCTTGCTGTTCTTATAAATTTGGAGGTCCAAGACAGTTCGGAAAGTGCCCGAATCATTGACAAAATCTTTTTTTTTTTTTTGCTGTTATTGTGTTTGCTCCTCACTCCTTCTGAAAAGTCAGTTATGTGTTTTATTGATTGTTCCTCAGACAGAGGGAGCTGTATTGGTCTCTTCCCCACCATGCTTATGGCTTTCAGTTTCTGCTTTGTGGGAAAAGAAGGACTATTCAACTTCTCTCAACATTTTGAATATATGTGTTTGTAAGATTTCATTATTTTTCCATTATTTGAAAATTATTTTTCCATTATTTGAAAATTATTTGAAAATTACAGACTTTGTTAAAAGCACATATGGAGTTGCTTATAAGATACTGTGTGTGTGTGTGTGTGTGTGTGTGTAGATGAAAGGTTCCAGGTATACATTGAAGTGAAGTTGCATTTTTGTATGTGCAACAGACTTTACTCAACATCTCTTAGCTTCCTTTATTTATAAACCAGGAACTTCAGCTGTTTTATTAAATACTGGATGTGAAAGCTGAAGTGCTTTGACAACACAAACATTAAAGGCACCTAAGTGTACTCTCCCCCATACTTTTTAGCTAGTTTTCCCTTTTATGGCTCATATCAGTAAGAAAGAGTGCTAGAAAGTAATACCTCACACCTTGAAGATTAAACACCTTCTCAGCTGGTATTTCTGTTTCAACTTCATTTCTTGCCACCTTCTATCATAAGCACCTTGTACGATGTCATGTACATTCTTGGCTGTGTCTGAGCAACGAGACTGTTTTTCAAAGGCATTTTTCTGCAAATAAGACTCTGCCTTGTCTTTGACGTGAGCTTAGTTGTTGAATGAATAGCTTTGTTGGACAGTGAGATAAGAATATAATAGAGTCTGTAATAACGATGCCAATCATGGATGGCAGGAAGGCTGTTATTCTTGGACTGTTGTATTTGTAAATCATGCTAGATTTCCCATGGCTTAATCTAAAAATGCCACCTTGTCAGTGGTAGAGGCTTACATTGTGAGTTCCCAAGGAAAAATATATCATAAAGAACATCCTACCCTTTCTTACTGTGTAATAAATAAATTCCAGGAAGGACTCATATCATCTAAGGAATTACCCAGGTGGCATTTTCACTTCTGCACCTAACCCTGTGGGAGTCAGGCAGTTATCACATTCACTTATATATAAAATTTAAGTGATGTAAAATATAAAATGATTACTATTTGTATTGGAGGTTATGTTTTATTTTTATTTTTTGCTTTAATTTTCTTTTTGCTTAATTAGAAGCACATATTCTGAGATGGGCTAGGAGTGTGAGTTTGGGAGCTCTGAGGCTAGGGGCGGACCTACAAGGAGGAAGAGGCAGGTCAGAGGAGCAGATAGATAAGGAATCAGCCCTTAGAAGCAGGAAGACTTGGAGTAGGGTATTAAAATTTTAAAAAGGAAGTGTTTTCAAATATTCTACAGTTCTTCATGGAATTGCTGTTTTTAAGGGTAAAACATCAAGGTAGAGAAAAATAAATTAGATGTTGTGTTTCATTTGCCTTATATGCTTCCTATGTTTCCGTTTAAAAATTTTCTGTCTACTTTCATTCTTCCTCTATACATCCCAGTGCCTAAAAAGCTGAATAGTCATCACTGTGTAGCTACAATACCAATGAACTGTGGATTGCTCCTTTATAAGGAAAGGGACTATTTCAAAGTATGTTCTTATTTATGTAAGGGCTGGTTATGAGTTTAGAAATCTAAAAGCCAGAACTGGTAGCTAATATTTTATAAATAACCACTTGAATAGTCAATATTTAAAGGGACCTTTTAGGAAAATTATAAGAAAATAATTGGAAAATTTAGATTTGAATGAATTATTTCATTCAATCATTGCCGTGGAAAGATAAGCAAAATAAGGCTCAAAGAAGGTGAAAATTGTATTATAAGATTTGTTGAACAAACTAGCTGTGAAATCCTGGTCTTTTGAATGTCATTTCTGCATTCAAGCTCTCTTGAATATGCTTGGTATCTCGTGTAATGTAACTATTCATAACCAAATCTACCTGTTTTATAATACATATGATATTTTTCCCAAACCAGAAAAAATGTCTTTAATCATAGTCAGTTGTAATGAAGTAGCAAACAAAACCTAAATTATGACCAATTTCCTCTATAAAAAAAAAGTTCTAGAAGGTTAAACTCATTTGAAAGAATAGCATGTTATAAAGTAATTTATTTTATATCATAAATGTTAATTATAAAACACTTTCACATATTCTTTTGTAGTCTTTACAAAAACAACGCAAAACAAAGTAGGCCAAAATACAAAAACCCGAAACCTGTGAAGTGAATGGCTTCATTTTATAGATAAGAATTATGAGGCTCAAAATTTAAAAGGTACATCTGAGATGGCAGGACTGGGTTTTCCCCCTCCGAGTCCCAGTGCTCTTTCTATTACCTCATAGTTTGCTCTGTAATGGCTAAGTGACCCATCGCTCTTTGCCTCCATTAGTTGTCTTGAATTCCATTCAGGAAATAACAATGAGAATTTTTAAAAACCCAAGAGATTGTGGTAGGGGATGTCCAAAATAATGCTGAAAGTAAGGAAATAAACCTAGAAAGGCTAGTAAGAAGGGAAGCACACTGTTCTGCTGGCAGCCTGGATGAACAGAGGTGTCGGCACTCTGAAGACAGCTCCTACTGGCTCTCAAGAGCCAATTGTTAAATTTACAGCAATTTTGCTGTTTGTTAAATAGCCATTACTGAAAATTAAACCATGTAAACTTATAATTAACCATTATGTTAAAAACGAAGATACCAATTACTTAAGGCTTGTAATAATTATTTTACTCCATTTTACTATAATCTATGCGTTTGATGTTATTTACGTTTATAATATCTACATGGTGGAAATACTGTGTGATGTCATCTGCTCTTTCCAGTCCTGCATTGATAATTTGGAATCAATCATGATGGAAGTACTTACCTCATGAAAATCGCAAATGCTACAAATTGTTGTTTGATTCATTGTCTAGACTTAAAAAAATTATGGAGAAATATTAATAATGCACATTAAATTTAAATTGTGTTGCATCTGTAGCTGTTATGTTGTGAATAACACATAAAATTGAGAAAATATTCTTCTTCTGGTATTTGAAAACTGCCACTATATCATTCAGCAAAGAAATTACTCATGTCATTGAAAACTAAATGAAGTCTGACATGCGTCCTTGTAGTTTTACTTTAGATTCACTCTACAATATAAAAGAAAATATCAACCAACGTTTATGTCAGAACTACACTCATGTGTCAATGATACAAGTAACTTCTTTTTTGAATCAGAGTGTGATTAAGCATTTATACATAGTACAGTTTTGTGGCACTGTTGTTGGGGAAAGAATTTTGAAAAGTGACAGTGTAGTTTATATGAAACAGCAAGTCACATTGAAGTCATTGGGATGGAATTTACAATGATGATTATTATATATTTTATCACTATTTGTAAAATGGGTGCTATACATTCTTAAAGCAGTAAAATTTATAATTTTTTTTCTTGGAGAGTTAGCTGTTAAACATTTATCAGCACACCACAGGATGGAGGGCATGCTTTGTTGGAAAATGAGTGCTCTTTGTGAAGAAGATGCCAGAAAAATCCATGCTGTTCCTTTGCAATTCTCCTTGAACAAGAGCTCTAGGTTTAAATAGTAATACCAGTTTTATTTAATAGACTCACCTGCATTGGACAAAGAGGAACTCTTTTTGACTTGTAGGGTCTCAGCTTATGTTTTACATTGTAAAATATCACCAATCTACATAGACAAAAAGAGGACAAGAAAACTCTCATTAGTTGTAGGTAAGCTTGCAGTGTTGGCCCCAATATTCTATCTCAACATTATCCTTTATTTCACTTTCCTACTACCCAATATCTAGTATGAAGATGCTACCTTCTGGAATAAAGTCCCACAGTTCTGTTGTATCTTTGGTCCTGTAGGGCTTTACTCCATTGATGTGACTTCTCCAGATTAAGTCATAATTTATCTGTCTTTCATTCTATCCCCTTGGGTTCTTACATTATATCTTCCTGTGATAACAATAGTCTCCAAGGAGTTACTGCCATCCTCTATCCAAGTAATATATATTCACATTAACACATACTTATCCTCTTGTCATGCTCAACCTCAGTTGATACTCAAGGTCTGGGATTCTAAACATTGTGGCTTAATGGTAGTGGTGATGAGTATTTAATAAATAATTGTGGGTCGATTGATTGATAGGATGGCCTTCTAGATGCTTTCAATCATACCACTTCCAACTTCTCCTGTACTGAATGTTAGTCATGATTCCTTTTCCCTTTTATTGACTTTTGAATTAAAATTAATTTTCATAAAATGTAGGACTGCAGATTGAGTATCTATTAGTTTTCTGGTATGAGTTTTAGACCTGGTTTGCTTTGCCATTCATATATGCCCCATTGGTTTTTATTTGGGGTTTAGATTCTACTGCAGTTAATCATATTTAAGTTCCATTTATAAAGACTTTGATGAGACAGCAGAAATGTCAAAAGAGGAGAAGAAATCATGAGATGCTATGGTCTTTTGACTTCCAATTGAAAGTAGAGGTTAGTTATAAGTCAAAGCTAATGAAAAGATGGTTGGTAGTTGCAAGAAGCTTGCTAAGGTAGAATAAGGGAATCTTATTGAGATTATATTCTTCCTTTTAAAACTTCTATGGCTACTGTATGATTTTAATAGGAAAATCATGTTTTGAAATATACTTAATATATAAAATAGGTAACTAAAAATGAGGATCAAAAAGAAAGATGAGTTAAGTAAAGGGCCTTGTAATCAGGCAGCCTAGCTTCCAATCCTAGCTCTTCCTCTTCAGGAAACTTAATATCTCTGAACCTCGATTTTATTATTTGTAAAATCAGAGATTATTTTTAATGTACTTACTTTGTTGGGCTGTTTTCTATATTAAATAAGATAATAAATATAAAATGCTTAGTAAAATTTCCGCTCACAGATGTTGATGGCAATATATTGCCAAGAGGATTATCATTATACACAACCTTATTGAGAGGCAATTTGGGGAACTATTTCCCTTCAGAAAATCTTTTATTCCATGGATTACATAATGACCTTCTGTTATTATTTTAAAATAGTGCTATTTCATGAAATTATTTTAATAAACTATGAATAGATTTAGCTACTTTAAAATTTATTTGTTGAGTTTTGAAGGATTGCTCAATTATTTTTATTATGTGCAATTTGTGAAGGTAAAAATTATTGAATTTGGTTATTTCAGAGGCCATGAAGATCTAAGGGAAATGCATCATATCTTAGGTATGGAGTTTATGGTACAAGGATGCTGTGGTCTGTCGCGGTAAATGGTTTAATTTTATATCCATGTTTTCTGATTGAATGCTATTAACAACAGTTCATAAGTGTATTCTACAACTACTTATCTATCTAAGAAAGAATTATCTATCCCTTTTATCAGAAGCAATTTTCTATGATATCAAAAGACAGTAGTTCACATAAACATCAAACTTTTCCAGAGTTTGTACTTTAATTAACAGATC
>NW_011888824.1:9668782-9673910 GCF_000151845.1 Pteropus vampyrus | reverse complement strand
GACAAGAAAACTCTCATTAGTTGTAGGTAAGCTTGCAGTGTTGGCCCCAATATTCTATCTCAACATTATCCTTTATTTCACTTTCCTACTACCCAATATCTAGTATGAAGATGCTACCTTCTGGAATAAAGTCCCACAGTTCTGTTGTATCTTTGGTCCTGTAGGGCTTTACTCCATTGATGTGACTTCTCCAGATTAAGTCATAATTTATCTGTCTTTCATTCTATCCCCTTGGGTTCTTACATTATATCTTCCTGTGATAACAATAGTCTCCAAGGAGTTACTGCCATCCTCTATCCAAGTAATATATATTCACATTAACACATACTTATCCTCTTGTCATGCTCAACCTCAGTTGATACTCAAGGTCTGGGATTCTAAACATTGTGGCTTAATGGTAGTGGTGATGAGTATTTAATAAATAATTGTGGGTCGATTGATTGATAGGATGGCCTTCTAGATGCTTTCAATCATACCACTTCCAACTTCTCCTGTACTGAATGTTAGTCATGATTCCTTTTCCCTTTTATTGACTTTTGAATTAAAATTAATTTTCATAAAATGTAGGACTGCAGATTGAGTATCTATTAGTTTTCTGGTATGAGTTTTAGACCTGGTTTGCTTTGCCATTCATATATGCCCCATTGGTTTTTATTTGGGGTTTAGATTCTACTGCAGTTAATCATATTTAAGTTCCATTTATAAAGACTTTGATGAGACAGCAGAAATGTCAAAAGAGGAGAAGAAATCATGAGATGCTATGGTCTTTTGACTTCCAATTGAAAGTAGAGGTTAGTTATAAGTCAAAGCTAATGAAAAGATGGTTGGTAGTTGCAAGAAGCTTGCTAAGGTAGAATAAGGGAATCTTATTGAGATTATATTCTTCCTTTTAAAACTTCTATGGCTACTGTATGATTTTAATAGGAAAATCATGTTTTGAAATATACTTAATATATAAAATAGGTAACTAAAAATGAGGATCAAAAAGAAAGATGAGTTAAGTAAAGGGCCTTGTAATCAGGCAGCCTAGCTTCCAATCCTAGCTCTTCCTCTTCAGGAAACTTAATATCTCTGAACCTCGATTTTATTATTTGTAAAATCAGAGATTATTTTTAATGTACTTACTTTGTTGGGCTGTTTTCTATATTAAATAAGATAATAAATATAAAATGCTTAGTAAAATTTCCGCTCACAGATGTTGATGGCAATATATTGCCAAGAGGATTATCATTATACACAACCTTATTGAGAGGCAATTTGGGGAACTATTTCCCTTCAGAAAATCTTTTATTCCATGGATTACATAATGACCTTCTGTTATTATTTTAAAATAGTGCTATTTCATGAAATTATTTTAATAAACTATGAATAGATTTAGCTACTTTAAAATTTATTTGTTGAGTTTTGAAGGATTGCTCAATTATTTTTATTATGTGCAATTTGTGAAGGTAAAAATTATTGAATTTGGTTATTTCAGAGGCCATGAAGATCTAAGGGAAATGCATCATATCTTAGGTATGGAGTTTATGGTACAAGGATGCTGTGGTCTGTCGCGGTAAATGGTTTAATTTTATATCCATGTTTTCTGATTGAATGCTATTAACAACAGTTCATAAGTGTATTCTACAACTACTTATCTATCTAAGAAAGAATTATCTATCCCTTTTATCAGAAGCAATTTTCTATGATATCAAAAGACAGTAGTTCACATAAACATCAAACTTTTCCAGAGTTTGTACTTTAATTAACAGATCGTAAGCGAGAAAGGAATGCAGAGACAGAGACTATCAGACCTCACCCACTCCACCTGGTGAACACCCTCCCCACCTCCCACCTTGCCAGGACCTTATTTTCTGCTGTTTGCTCCTTGGAAGTCTGAAGTAGTATACTGTTACAGAGGGTCATATCTGAGGTCCAAGGAGTTATGGAAATGCTGCTTTTGGAGACTATTAAAGCATGGTAGCATATTGACATCTCTGAGGAGTCCTGCAGTAAAGCAAGTCATTTGATCCAGTGTTTTCCTCTTTTATTGCATAATAGTTATGCCTTGTATCATTTGTGTTTGATGAAAATGTTTTAGAAAACTTTGTTCTGGATTATAATTCCTTGGCCAGAAGCAAGAAAAATCCTGAAATTGCTTTTAACAAAGTCCTTAGAGTTAATTTGTAATGAGAAGAATTGGGTTTGAGACTTTAAGCTCGATTTTACAGCTAGGTAACATTAGATAAGTTATTTCATTTCTCCAAGTCTCAGTTTCTTTTTCTATAATAGCATAATAGATAATATTTGTCTACAAGTTTTTATAAATGTTATGTAAATTAATGTATGTGAAAATTATATATAAAATCAATATTTACTGATTCAATTATTTTCTTTATAGATTTATTGGACTTTATTTAATATGCACATCTTAATGATCTTAGGTCTCCACTGTCTCATCCCATGATTAATTAGAATTAGGAAAAATAACTAGAAAGGTATTGAGGCAGTTATGGAGCAGTGACAATAAGAGCAGCGATTTCAAAATTGAAAAACTGACTGATTATATTGATACAAGGCATAATAGTTCATGATTATAGTTCATTGAGAAATGGTTAAGTGATGATAGGAGTCCTTCATTTAAAAATAGAGTATTATGTTTTAGGAAAAATACTACAAATGTGGTTTCTTTTGATCAAGATCTCTTTTGTTGTCTCTCTTTGAACATCTGCCTTTTGCAATGAAGTCACTGTGTACTGAGATCTCTAATTTTCTGCTGAATAAAATTTTCAGTATTAGTTGACTGATAATTTATTTATTTGAAGCAATTCTTTCTCTAAAAAATTCTATGTAATGGTGTACTCTTAAAAATATTATTGTCAAAGAACTTAGTGTCTGATTGTTTATATGGATTACATATATAATACAATATATAGCATGTATAACTATAAACAAATATAATTCTATATTGTGACATCCTATTTGTGATAAACTATTGAGTGAAAAGAGCAGGCTACCAAATATATAAAAACATATATTTAAAAAAAATATGTACACAAAGAAAAAAATCTGGTAGAAAAAATTTGTCCAAAAAATTAGTGTTGATATTGTTTGGAGAGTGAATTTATGGTTAGTTTTAATTTTATTATATTTGCTTATCTTTATGTTCCAATTTTTCTACAATCCATGAGGAATTCAATGTGGAATATTTCACATCAACATAACCAAAAATCTTCACTATCCTATTTCTGACCGTCTTAGTTTATTTGTACTTCTATAATAAAATACCACAGACTGGATAGCTTATAAACAACAGAAATGTATTTCTCATTGTTTTGGAGGCTAGGAAATCTAAGGTCATGCATTGGCAGATTCGATGTCTGTGAAAACCCACTCTCTGGTTTACAGATGATGTCTTCTCCCCGTGTCCACACGTGGTGGAAGGGGACAGGAATCTCTGTGGGGTCTTTTATAAGAACACTAATCCCACTTATGAGGGCTCCATCCTCATGACCTAAACAATTCTTAAAGGCCACGCCTCCTAATACCATCATATTGAACATTAGGATTTCAATATGTGAATTTGGGTGAGACTCATACATTTAGTCCATATCATTGACCAAAACAACTAAGTAGAACAAATGGTAGCCATCATATGAAAGCCACTCAGGAGAATGAAATGTGTGTCATTTGGCTGCCAGGATTCTTCTCTTGTCCTCTGACTACTCATCTCGTGAGTGTCACAATCTCTGAGGAGATGATGGACTGTTACGCCTCTAATCAATTAAGTTCTTATCTGAATGAATTTCCTAAAGATGAAGTCATATACACCAACAAAAATCGAAAGCCCTTTAATCTTGACATCCCACGGGACTTTTCAAGAATTTCCAGCTCCTGTTCTAAATAGTTGAGCAATGTGAATAGAATAAAAACAGAGTAGTAAGGACCATGTAACAACTGTAAACAACTTTGTGGATGGTCTTTCAACTTGGCTTTGCAAGCAAACATGACTCTACACTTTTTAATGATTATCTGGTATTGATGCCATACTATTGGTGACATAGTAGGGATATAAAAAGTTATCAGTATATAATCTCTTACAGATAAATCTTGAAAGATACCAAGGACTCATCAAATATCATACGTGAAACACCATAATTAGAGCATAACCCATGACTATAACCCAGTTGAGATTGCACTTAACTCTAGGTAAGAGATAAATGACATAATCAATAATGCATATGGTCCATAAGAAACTTTTGTCATTCTCCTTTATTCAGATTTTCTTTTGTCAGAAGGAACAAGATCACAGGCTAAAAGTTATTTTCTCAAAGCTCCTACAGAGCACTCCACCATTGGTAATTGTGTTTATATTAATGATGAAGAAGTTGAGGAAGATTCTTGGGTTTATATCACCTTGAGATTATTAATTCCTTTAAGGTTCTTGTGATTTGTTGCTCTTAGAAAATTAATGAATTATTTATGCTACACTGGTATAAAGCCTTAGGGCTAGTAGGCTAATTATTGGTCACATGTGGAAAGATAGACTGTTCCCTTAAAGCCATGCATCTCAAAAGGTGGTTAGTTTCTAAATGCAAGCAAATTATATGACTGCATAATTAAAAAAAAAATACAAGTATTTTGATGCCTTTTTATTGATTATCAAAGGGGACTTAAAAATCCAGTGTTACTGAAAACTTTGCCTTAGGGTTCTATGCAGAGGTTTCTATTCTCCTCATTCTCTTTTATTTATTTTTTTGCTTATTAGCCAGATGAAATGTGAATTTGCAACAGTAACCCCAGTCAGAGATGGCCAAAAGGATGCACAGTCTACACAGATTCTCCTCTTACTCTCTTCCTTAGCTTTTCTGTTGCTTTCCTTGTATCTCCTTTTTCTACTGTTTGTTTGTTTGTTAATTTTTTTTCTGACCTCACACTACCTTTTATTAATTTTCTTAACTGTTTCTCCTATGTCCTTCATTTTCTCCCCATTGCTTTTTCCATCGTGATTCTCATTTTTTTCCCTCACATCACCCTCAAAGCACCATTTTCTTAACTGTCTCCTTCCAGCAGTGCCTAGTAGTTTTCCCTTTCTTTTCCTCATTATTGTTTCTTTTTTTGTTCCATCTTCTCTCCTTATGACCCCTAA
>NW_011888824.1:9665224-9668732 GCF_000151845.1 Pteropus vampyrus | reverse complement strand
GAGGGCTCCATCCTCATGACCTAAACAATTCTTAAAGGCCACGCCTCCTAATACCATCATATTGAACATTAGGATTTCAATATGTGAATTTGGGTGAGACTCATACATTTAGTCCATATCATTGACCAAAACAACTAAGTAGAACAAATGGTAGCCATCATATGAAAGCCACTCAGGAGAATGAAATGTGTGTCATTTGGCTGCCAGGATTCTTCTCTTGTCCTCTGACTACTCATCTCGTGAGTGTCACAATCTCTGAGGAGATGATGGACTGTTACGCCTCTAATCAATTAAGTTCTTATCTGAATGAATTTCCTAAAGATGAAGTCATATACACCAACAAAAATCGAAAGCCCTTTAATCTTGACATCCCACGGGACTTTTCAAGAATTTCCAGCTCCTGTTCTAAATAGTTGAGCAATGTGAATAGAATAAAAACAGAGTAGTAAGGACCATGTAACAACTGTAAACAACTTTGTGGATGGTCTTTCAACTTGGCTTTGCAAGCAAACATGACTCTACACTTTTTAATGATTATCTGGTATTGATGCCATACTATTGGTGACATAGTAGGGATATAAAAAGTTATCAGTATATAATCTCTTACAGATAAATCTTGAAAGATACCAAGGACTCATCAAATATCATACGTGAAACACCATAATTAGAGCATAACCCATGACTATAACCCAGTTGAGATTGCACTTAACTCTAGGTAAGAGATAAATGACATAATCAATAATGCATATGGTCCATAAGAAACTTTTGTCATTCTCCTTTATTCAGATTTTCTTTTGTCAGAAGGAACAAGATCACAGGCTAAAAGTTATTTTCTCAAAGCTCCTACAGAGCACTCCACCATTGGTAATTGTGTTTATATTAATGATGAAGAAGTTGAGGAAGATTCTTGGGTTTATATCACCTTGAGATTATTAATTCCTTTAAGGTTCTTGTGATTTGTTGCTCTTAGAAAATTAATGAATTATTTATGCTACACTGGTATAAAGCCTTAGGGCTAGTAGGCTAATTATTGGTCACATGTGGAAAGATAGACTGTTCCCTTAAAGCCATGCATCTCAAAAGGTGGTTAGTTTCTAAATGCAAGCAAATTATATGACTGCATAATTAAAAAAAAAATACAAGTATTTTGATGCCTTTTTATTGATTATCAAAGGGGACTTAAAAATCCAGTGTTACTGAAAACTTTGCCTTAGGGTTCTATGCAGAGGTTTCTATTCTCCTCATTCTCTTTTATTTATTTTTTTGCTTATTAGCCAGATGAAATGTGAATTTGCAACAGTAACCCCAGTCAGAGATGGCCAAAAGGATGCACAGTCTACACAGATTCTCCTCTTACTCTCTTCCTTAGCTTTTCTGTTGCTTTCCTTGTATCTCCTTTTTCTACTGTTTGTTTGTTTGTTAATTTTTTTTCTGACCTCACACTACCTTTTATTAATTTTCTTAACTGTTTCTCCTATGTCCTTCATTTTCTCCCCATTGCTTTTTCCATCGTGATTCTCATTTTTTTCCCTCACATCACCCTCAAAGCACCATTTTCTTAACTGTCTCCTTCCAGCAGTGCCTAGTAGTTTTCCCTTTCTTTTCCTCATTATTGTTTCTTTTTTTGTTCCATCTTCTCTCCTTATGACCCCTAAAGAGTCACTTCTACACTTTCATCCCTGTGCGCATTGAGACTCATTTATATTTCTCTGGTATTGGCAGCAGAGGGGAGTTTTTTTAGGGCAGGGGACATGAGGTACTGTATCACTTGTGTCCTCCTTAGCTATGACCTGGTTTCTTTCCAGAATCAGGAATCAGTCAGTGTTCAGCAGAGGTGAATTTCAATTGCAGGGACAGGGGTGACGTGTGAGGCCTGCTTGTGGTAGATGAAGTGACCGGGAATGGACAGGTGCAGATCTGTAGGGCCTGGGCTTGTTAGGTGTGTTTCATTGCTGAAGAGCACCATGCTCTCCATAATAAGGCATGGTTATAATCCCTGTCCACTCCATCATTCAATTTATGCCAGGTATTATTGTTAAACTAATTTACCAAATTTGTTGCCTTTAACTCTCCTGTCTTGAAACACTTCAAAAACTCCAGTTAGTGCTTTGTGCAAACCTTACTCCTAAGAACCTTGTTCACGACCAAATAAAAGCTTTGACTCCCTCTGTACTTTGCATTCCAACTTTTCTTCCTTCTCTCACTCATATTCTTAGTATATATTTATTTGACCTTTTCTTCCAGTATCCTTTTCATGTCCAGCTTTTCCAGGAGGATTTAAACAGCCTCATCCATAATCCCCCAAATTTCAGCACCCTGTCAAAGCTTAGCTTTAACTTTACGCTTTTCCTATATTTTAATTTTTATCCTATCTTCCCTTCTCTCTATTATTATAAGCTCTGTGCCTAAACTTTACACCCATCCTTCCTATGTTTAATAAATATTAATTGTTCACGAGGTTATAATTTTACTTTAAAAAATTTTTATGATTCAAACAATCAGTGCTTCTACTGATGTGTATAATAAAGTACTATAAATAAAGAAGGCAGTGATCTTAGAAGAATTTTATAATATTATGTTTAAATTTTAAGGAATAAATATTCTTATACATGCTTCTTTCCTAGAAAAAAATGCCAGGAAAAAAATCATTCTTTGGTGGCTGGGCTCTCTATCCAAAGTCTTGATGTCCAGTCCTCCTTTTAAGTGCGTTAAGTGAATGTCTTTCAGAGCTGTCTGTCGGTGTAACAGTACAATAGTCCTTGTGAATGGAGATGCTTTTTATGTTTTTAGGTACCTTTTGCTTTTGGCCTATGGTATAATTTTCTAGACTGGTTTTTGGACACTATCTTTAAAGTCAAAATCAACTAGGTATTTCAAGTACCATAATGAGTAGTTGCTAGGAGAAACTGATGTTTTGGGCCCTTAATTAGACATGTAAATAGACACATTTCCTATAATAACCATGTCCTTCTCAGAAAATGTGTTCTAACAGCTACAGCTGAGTGGGCAGTCACCCATGTGACCTACTCCATAACAGCCACCGCTTGACATTAGCAGTCTGTTTGGCCAACCAGCATAGCACTGTTAGGTTCTCTCCTATAAATTTGGAGTTGAGACACAGGGACTTTCCATAGTTGGTATTTAAATTTATAAAGAATGTTAAGCTAGAACTGAGAATAGCAATCTTTGACTCATACATAAATAGATAGATAAATCTGCACAACACAGAGGGAAAATAATAGACACATGAAGACAAAAGTAGAGATAAGACCTTGTGGTATGAGGGACAGAGACAAAAGCAGGCAGAGCAATAAACAGAAAGAGAGACAGACACACATACACAGAAATACAGAAATAGAGGGAGATAACGAAAGAGAGAGAGAGAGAGAGAGAGAGCGCGCGCGCGAGCGACTGAGACCCTAGGGTCCCAGACCCTAATGACTCTCCAGTTCCTAATTGCACAGCCACCTATTCCCTCCCACCCCAACACCCTTGACAAACACAATAA
>NW_011888824.1:9650879-9664046 GCF_000151845.1 Pteropus vampyrus | reverse complement strand
ATAACCATCATAGTCCCTAAATCTTATCAGTATCTTACACATGCTGACTGGTAGAAGAATCCCAGCTCTCCTCTTTTAAAATGTCTTTGGAATACCTAAGAGGAGAAAATTTGATTCACACTTATTTGAACTGCTGTACCTGACTGTTCTCATCTCTTGGTGGCTCTTAGCTTCCATGCTGCAGCTGTCTTCAAATATTTGGAACTTTAATAAAATCCCTGACCCTCTGTTCAATCTGCCCTTCCAGAGCTGCTGAATCTTTGACCTTGGGAAACTCCTTTCCCCACTGCCCATTCTGTCTTCTCTGACTTCTGCCAGTTCTTTGGCTGGTTGGATTTTTTACCTGGTGAGGTGACTCTAACCTCTTTATCCCCATAGAACTTGAAAACTTGTGGCCTTTGCTTTATTGAGTTTCTGCAGATTCTCATAAAAAATTATTATGAGAGTGATACTTATCTCAGTGAATATATTGGACGCCCTACAAGTCCCCACTATTCCCATTCTGTAGCTACAATACAGTCACTCCTTGCCAAATGGACTAGATCACTCCAACAATATTATAAGCCCCCTCTATGCATATCAATTCATTGGCATAAAAACCCTAAATTGATAAGCTGTAGACTTAGCTTCCAATACAATGGAATTGTGACTTCATTCACTATTGGAAGCATTATTCTCTTAGGAACTCATAATTCTAATTTTGTAGAACCCAAGGGTGCAGGAACAAGAGGCAAATTTTTCAATCACAGAGATTTCAGATTTAGTATCACATGGCTACTCCCACTTCCACCTTTTAGTTCCTGGACCTGGCTATGGGGTAGAGTGGGGTAGAGTGGAGAAACACTATCATTGATTGGTCACTGGTTTAAAGTGACCTAATCCCACCCTCCTCAGCTGGTGCCATAGCTGAACTTTCATTCGGACATCTACTTCTAGATAATGAAACATGTGGTAAGGCCAGTCAGTTCCAAAACACGGGCCCATTGCTTCATTTGTTGAATTGCTTAGTTGAGGCTTATGTTTTATGGTATAACATATCAGTGAATAAGGCACAAATAAGAATGCATATTAGATTTCTAAGGCCGCCATTATAAATTACTACCGATTGGTACCTTAAAACAACAGAAATTCATTCTTGCACAGTTCTGGAGGCTAAAAGTCTGAAATCCAGGTATCAGAAGGGCCATGATCTCTCAGTGGTCTATGGGAGAATCAGTTCCATGCTATTATTTTCTGGTATTGCTGATAATCCCCATCATTCCCTGATTTATTGCTGTAGAAGTATAATCTCTGTCTCTATTGTCATATGACACTCTCTCCCTGTGTCTTCATACCATTTTCTTATAAGGACATAAGTCAAATTGGATTAAGGGCCCACCCTACTCCAGTATAACTTCATCTTAACTAATTATAACTTCACTGACTATTTCTAAATAAGGTTACATTCTGGGGTACTTGGAGTTAGGACTTTAACATATTTTTTTCAGGGGTGGGATGGACACAATTCAACCTATAATAGTGTGCTAGAAAAAACGTTGTAGACCAGAAGGTCAGTCCGTATCTGAGACAGGTATTTAGGTTTCCAAAAACAAAATATCTCCCCTACTCCCAAATGTAAAGGATTTGATGTATTCAACCTTCCTTTAGGGAGCTGGCTGGTCTCTTTAGAGGATGGCGCCAATGATGGAAATGATCATTGGCCTCTATGTTTGACAGGCTGGACACGTAGCAATCATAATAGCCACATCAGATTTGAGGAGACAAAGTTCATGTTTGTCTGAGCCCTATGTATAACCTACAAGCTTGTCACCATGGCCATTTTGAGCAAGCGCTGAACTGACTGGGTAAGGAGCTCAAATAGTTTTTGCAATAAGGATCACACAGTCTTTCTGATTATTAAGAGACTCCTCTGCAGTAGATGCCCTCTGATGGGCTTTTACATAGGAAATGGATATCTTAATATTCCACTACTATTCCAAGAACTCTATGCACATATCTCTTCCCTAGAACTCCTGTCACCAATCCTCTAATCTCGTTTTTCAATCTCTGATAGAACAAGCATAGCATTAGCTTCTCCCAGGAGTCATTATGAATCCACATAGTGGACTATCTCTCCCTCCCACACAAGGTACAAAACCAAATGTAATACCTTAAAATTACACCTACTGCAAGTATTTCCCTTTAGGACTGTCTTTTAGACCACCACAAATGAGACCGAAGTATAGCAACTGTCCACTGCTGGTTGTGGTCAACATCCAGCAAGCACACTGGTAATTTTTCCTCTTTGGCTAACAGTCATAGATAACTTACCATGAGGCCACTGGTGTGGGTTGAGGGACTGCTGACACAATAATAGGAGTAGGAACTTTGAAGTCTGATCCTGTTCAGAGATATTATTTGAATTTTCTGGACCTCCTCAGACTCTATTAGGTATAGTCTATTTCTATTTAATTATTCAGTGCTGCTGCACACATCTATCTTTAGGATTTGATTAACCAAATAATACCCAATTTGTGATTAGCAGCTCAAGTCACATAATCCCCTGATTGTGTGCTCAGGTGTTGTTTGGTTGTTCCAAGGTTCAGTAGCAAGCTATAGATAGCTTTATAACTAGTTGTTTGTAGAAGAGGGTTTGGATTTGTCCAGAATGTCAGGGTCTATACTGTTTTTCCTATTGAGACATTTGGGAGTCTCCATGGGTATTTCTATTTGTAACAGAGAGTTCGAGTATGATTTAGATATTCTAGCTTATGAAGTTCAAGAGGTGGGGAAGCTTGCGCTGCAACCTGGACCTATTGCTAATTCTTTCTTGCTCTGGGCAATGATTAAAATGAATATTTTTGTGGATTACTCCTGAAATGGGTTACAGCAGTGTTGCCAAATGTGATACATGCTTCCTTTAAAATATGAAGATTTACACAAAATGTGGTGCCTCTTTCTTCACAATAGGAAGTTCAAGGTGCTGTTAATTGTTTCTCACTTTAGAGGGAATATCCACACTTGGTGTACACCAAAGTATACTTTACTAGAATTTTTGCATTTGCCATTTGTAGGATTTATCTTGTACTTGGCAACATACATAATTTTTCTTAGACATCTAGGTGCTCGTGACATCCTGCTCATTAGGTCCAATTATCACGAAGTCTTCAATCTAATGAATCAGAGCGATGTTTTCTGGGATTTCAACAAGATCAAGATTCTTCTAGACTATATTATAACAGGATCAGGAGAGTCGACATAGTCGTGATGTAAGACACTGAAGACGTAATTCTATTCCTACTACTTAGATAAAGATGAACTGCTTCTGATGGTCTTTACAAATTCAGAAGGAAGAAAAAAAAGGCACAACAAAACAAACCACTTTCTAGATCAATAACTACACTCCAGGGGCCAGCAGCTGTGTTAATTTGCTCTAGCAAGGGGACTACATTTAGATCAGCAGCTGTAGCTGGTGGCAGAAACAATTCAGAGTCATTTGAAAGCATCCATTTGGCTTTTGTACCAGCCAACCTGAAGAGTTAAATGAGAATGGAACAGGAATTACCACCCCTCCTTCTTTCCATCATTGAAAGTAGCACAAATTTCTGCAGTTTTTCCAGGGTATTGCTTTCTGATTACTGTTTGATAAAAGAACTTCCAGGAGCTCTAACTTGGCTCTGCTCATCATAACAACATTTACTGCATAGGTCAGGGAACCGATGTAAGGATGTTCCAGTTGTTAAGTAGGACTATTCCAAGTATCCAATCAGGAGCATGGGAAATAACCACTAAGTAGCCCACAGTCTACTGAAGGCAGAGATGGGCCAGGACTCCACTTATTTCCTGACTTTATGCTCTCACTGATTAGTACTAAGTTGTGGCCCATAACTAATAACTCCTAGCTGGTACAGTTACTTCTCTTTTCCGGTTCACTGTCACCGGCTAAATGACCATGGATCTTTTGGGGGAAGGTTTGGAAGAAGATTTACAGTGTGTCTTTGTGCCTACATTTTATGGTAATTCCTTAAAATAAACTAGCCTTCATAGCAAAAGGCTCTGGGTTTTTTGAACTGGGTAAGAAGCCATGCTTCCCACTGTAGCAGTTTGATTTAGGTGTTGCCTACCAGAGGAAGAAGTGGTCTGATAATTAAGTAATATTTTAGAAGGCAGACAATTTACTTCATTCCTAAGATTCTCACAAAAATGTATTAGCCACCACAATATATCCATGTGGATCAAAACACTCGTGTCGCCATATCTGTCATTGTAGTTTATTGCAATAACTGTGTCAATCTCATCACTGAAACTGAGCACTGCCACCTGGTCACTACCACTCCAAGACACCGTTATTCTCAATGAGATTAGGAAGTCCAATTTTTCAGTAACATCTCTGGCCTACATAGCGTAACTATGATAGAACATTTTGGGGATACTAGTGTTCACTATCAAAGTGTTTTTATTACTGTGGAGAAGAAAGTATAATAAAGGTAGGTCCACTCTATCATCCCCACTTCCCTATGCCTTTGATTTCCTTCTTCTTAATCACAGAGAAGTCTCAGGATTTTAATCTACTTTCTGTAGGTCATCATTGAGTCCAAGCTTCAAGCAAACTATTAGAGCCTATCCCAGGTGTTTCAGCTGACATAGCATACCTAGAAAGCTAAGTAAGCTTTTTCATATTAATAAATCCTTCTTGCACTAATCTCATATTTTTATGTCCTTGATTTAGCTCCTACAGAATCTATTTCTAAACATGTTTCCCCCTCTTTCCCATCTCCTGACTATGAAAATTGGCAAGGCCCAGTCATCCCTTTGGAGTAGAATCTATCTTATCTTCGAGAATATTTTGCAATTCCCCTTCTGGCTATAGAAGCAGCGAATGTTGGTAGGGTTAACCTTGAGGATAATGGGAATGTCCTTGCTAGGAAAGTGCTCCAGATGAGTCTTTAAAAGCAGTTTTCTCAGACAGGCTGGAGGGACTGCTTCAGCGAGCAAAGAAGATTCTGGGGGCTTTCAGGGTTTGAGTTAAGAACCTCATTTCAAGTTTCAGGTTTCTGCTTTTTCAACCACTGCATTATTATTATTATGAGTCCCTCAGATTACAGGTAGAACCCGGCTTACAAAAATGTGGACCCATAAGACTTGGGATGCTAATCTTAATTTTAACTTGAACTCTTAAAGCCCATTGAATGTATGTATTTAATAAATATTGCAACTCTGCAACCCGTACTGTCAGGTCATAGTTCTGATCTTCAACTATGTCTGTTCTACATCTACATAAGATAAGAGATACATTTAAAGCTGATTAGAACATTTTTGGTCCTCCATCATGCCTTGAATTGAGAGTTTAAGGCACTAAGTTTATATTTTCATTTTTATAAGCTCTCCAGTAGAGTGAGAAGCAGCTTATAACCTTTATCACCATAATAATCAAATGACACAGGTACTTAATCTCCTGAAAACTTGCCCTCTATTGGTTATCCTTCTACTTTCTCCTACCTGCGTAGAAGTCATCTGTAAGTTATAAAATAATATGTGTGGAATCAACACTAGAATTTTGACCTGAGGGCCTGTTTCTTGAGGCTACTCCTGGAAATGTATCAGCTAGGGACCCAGCAAGAGACAGAAGGCACACTGATGGAATTCTGAGGATAATTTAATGAAAGTACTCAGAAGAGATGTGTGGCTTTGGGTAAGATAACAAACAAGAGAAGCTGAGGTCCCTCAGACTAACAACACTGGAGGGCGTTGCCATCCATAAACCCTGGAGGAGGGGTTGCCTGGCCAAAGCTGTGGTCAGAGGGAATTGCAGCCACTGTTAGAACCCTAGACTGAAGCAGGCCTGACCAAGCCAAGAATAACCCTGACCTCTTTCTTTTTCTTCTTTCTGATCTCCTACTGTGTTTCCCATGAACCCAGGCAGTATAGTTTGTAGGAGTCAGCCTTTCCAGCATACAAAGAATACAACAGAGAATGGATTCAGGTCAGGGGAGGACGAAGAGTGGCAAATGGAGAATAATTAGTATGGTGGTGGTGTGTGTATTTGGGTGCGGGAAGTGTTGGCAGCAATGGGCATGGTAGGAGCTGTCTGTGCAGTAGTAGTGAATTCAAGGACCATCTCCTATTGTATTCAGAAATACCACTCACTTTTAATATTGCTCCTGTTAGAGAATATGATTTTTTAGACTGATTATCTTACCCTAGCAATTTGTTTCCATACTACATCCCACCCCAGTATGTCAGAATTTTTTTCCTGTGGGACCCCACATTCCCCAGACAAATCAGGAAATATGGCAGAAACTGTTTAAGTGTCCTTAAGAATTCTCAAAAAGTTAAGGTGATTGTGCATGGTGATGGAATCTGAAAGCTTCCAGAGAGATTGTTGCCTAGTGCATCTGAGTCTGAGCCACGATAACCTGTTAGAGTAGTGAAGTCAAAAAAACTTAAGGTGAGTATTACTTAGAAGTGAAATTAATTTATGTGATTTGGTGTCAGAGAAGCTGAATGTTTTTGAAGAACCATATGAAGTATAATCACAGTTCTGAGTATTTCTTCCCACACAATTCAGTTACAATGCTTCAGATATCACATCTGATTTTGAATGTCTGAGTTACAATAAATTGCAGACATTTGCTGGAAGAAATGGTGATAGAAAGGAAAAATATGCAATTAAATAAAAGAAAAAAGCCTTATTAGTCAAAAATATTCACTCAACCAAAAAAAAAAAAAAAAGGGGGAAAAAGATTAATGGGCTTTTTACTTTGTAACTGGAAATGAATTTTTACCCTAATAGTCATAAAAGTATAATATGTTTAAGATACATATTAAATGACTATAGGGAAACTATATCTTGAATATAAAGAAAATGACTAGAAGAAATAGGAACTCCTGTATCAGTAACATAATCCTTTCTTGAGGAAAAAAAATCAGTGATACGTAGGCAGTGAAGGAGGTGTTGATTGTTATGTCAAGAATAATTTGTTTATTCATAGCTGTACATCCCTTGCTATGATGTATCCCTTAACTCTGTGAAGGTGAAAATTCAAACTTGGGATAGAGCTGCACATAAGGAAACAGGAACCTTTACTGTCCTTCCATTCCCACAAGTAGAGCAAATTTAGCTGTGTTTTGCTAGAGGCAAGTTGGCTGAACTTGAATAACCTTTACATTGATTGCTATAGACATTCAGGTACAACTGTGAAGTTTTTTTCTGTGGTGTTTTAGTTTTACACGGTGTAGGTTTTTGGTCATTGTGTCAATCTACATTGCTTGCCTCTGACTATCTCTATTTGAGTAACTGCTTTAAATAGAAAGTGGCCTTTACTTGAGTTACCGGATTTCTCATCGCTATGCTACGGGGGAGAACATGCAAACTTTAAAGCCAGTTGACCTGGGTTTGATTCCTCTGCTTACTAGCTGTGTGACATTGGGCACATTTTTAACTCCTATGAGCCTTGGTTTTCATTTCTGTAATATGGGAATATTAATGTGTATCGTAATGTTTTGAAGGTTAAGGGAGATAACATATTTAAAGCACCTAACATTGCTGGCTCATATTGGGGATTCAATAAATAAAAGTTGCTGCAATTCTTGTCTTCTTCCTCAATTGAGGAATTAATATACTGCCCCTGGGGAGTAGAGTGCTGGTGCTTCCAGGAGAGAGTATGTTGGCAGAGCAGGGACTTGTGTCATTTGCCAGGGTTAGATACCGTTTACCTAAAGCAGTTTCTTCATTTCTACTTCTCAGAATAGACTGATTCAGTACCCCCTGAGGACTTTAACTTCTTCCCTAATAAATGAAAAGTTTGAATCTGAAGTCAGGTAACATTTTGCCTTAAAGCATTGTCTTAAATAGATTTTTCTTCCCTGCTTAAAAGAAAGGCAGGAAAGATTTATTATAAATGTTCTCAGGAGACCTCTTCCAAAATGCTTTCCTTTACAGAGGTAGTCACAAAAATGGGCATTGAATGCTGCCTTGGAGATTTGTAAACTGACAGCAAAACCATTTTTTGTATGTCTGTTAGTGAATTTGAGATGAATTCGAGTATGCTAAAAAAAACCTAAAACACATTTGATTAAATTAAAATCCACATGTGAAGATATGAGTATAATTCATTAAAAAAACAATTACTAAAAAAGATATGTATTAGAAAGTTGATAAGAAAGTCAGATTATATTATGTAGTTTTATAGTTACATCTTTAAGGCTAGTATCTCTTTAAGATACTAGCTTTAATCAGCATTTAGTTAACTTTCATTTATATTACATTTGGCTCAAATGGCATTTTGAATTTAATTCAGATACCATAAATAAGTTTTTATTTTACTCTTTTTTAGAAATCTTTGAAAATATTCTTTTAATTTTGGGGTGTGCTGGAGATAAAAATAATAAACATGAATTTTGCCTTTTTAGATGACTTTTTCTGTCTCAAAGTTTTAAGTGGTTTTTGAATATTTGAAGGAATATAAGAATTTGCAGTTCGCAGGCTTGCTTCATCTATACCCTAAACTCTACCAACTGCTTGATGTTATTGAGAAGGGGTGCTATATATCTAGATATTCTTTTTAAGTTGACTTCTATGAAACATAATAATAGCCTGATAGATAGCAGATAAACGTCAGGAAATGTTAGTTCCCTTTATGAAATATAGTTACTTGTTTCTTTTATAGTTTAGTAATCCTTATCATCAGTATAGACTGGCAAATCAAAAAGTATACTGAATGTGGCATATAGAAACTCCTAATTTCTATTCCTGGTGATTCAATTTATTTAACATTGAAGCCTTGTACAAGTCACTTAAATTTTCTGATTCTCAGTTTTCTCATCTGTGAAATGGAAGTACAAACTCCTGCCTGTGGTGGTGGTGGTTGGTTTATTGTCAGCGTTCATTTCTAGCTTCTCCTGCTTAGCTTGTCCTGCAGAGGCTGGAAAGCTAAAATGACATATTTTCCAGGTTCCCTTGCTGCTAAGGTTTAGAAGCAAATTAGATCCCATCATTTAAAAGTATTTATTCAGGATTTATAAAGAGAAATATGGAAGCCATCTTCCTACAGCTTTGATGTTTATTTTTCAGGAAATGGGTTGCAAAGATGTGGGGTTTTTGTCCAGCAACGTTCCAATTTCCAGCTCTAGTTAGTAGCTAAGGGGACAGCAGCAACAGATGCTTTCTTATTTTCAGGTCACAGCAATAGTAAAATGTTCTTTACTTATTAGTGCCAGTGGTAGCCTCTTGAATCTTATGTTCAGACCGTAGCAGAATCAGTAGCTCTCCCAGTGCTTCAGTTGTTAGGTGTTCAGGGTCATTCCTGGAGGCCCAGCCTTGATTGAGCCTGCTTCTTCCAAACTTGTAGTTATTTTGTAAGCATCTAATGTCTTGTATTAAACTCATTTCTCTTAACACAACTAAAGTATTTCTATTTATTATATTAAACTCTAATAGTTGACTTAAAGTACTCTGAGGATTACATGGAATTAATCATATATTTTAAGTTGCTTTGTTAAAATACTATATGGACATAGGAATTATTACAATTAACAGATGCTTGTGCACGTGCACGCACACACGCACACACTTGCATGTGCACAATTTGCCCTATGATTTGACTAGTGGAATTTTACTGAAACACACTCTTCAATATGCCCCCTGAAGCTGTAAGAAATTAGTTCAAAGTGAGTAACTCTCCACAGAGGGGAAAAAAATAACTGTGTAACCAATTACATTAAGTTTTCTGCTTACGCACTGTCAGTGGGGTCAGGACAGAGTGGGTTGGGGTGGGGTGCAGGAGTATGGCTTAAGCTTCTTCAGTAATTTGGAGTCTGGCTGTGCAGTAGCACTGGTCCAGAGGGATTTCCTTGGTTCCATACTCTATTACTGATCTCAGCTCTCAGTAACTACAATTTTCTGCTACACTTGTGAATTTGAAGTGTCTGAAAATCAAGAGTACTGGACTGTTCCTTGTTTTCCTCTTTTTCTTATAAGTGATATCCCTTGGGAAAGTTAGGGTTAGAGGTTTGAAATGGTAAAGGATTAAGCCAATTCTCAGTATCATTGGTTATTCCAAAGTGCAATCCTGCTATATTTCCTGAAAGAAATAAAATTATTCAGTTAGAAAATATGATGATTCTTGAAACATAACAGGAAAGTTATCCATGCTATATCAGCACTCTGGGTGTCAAGGTTTTTGATTTATGATTAGCTTATCTCAGCTAATGTAGTTGCCACTCACTTAATATAACTGCCTTTAATATTTGTGGCTTTGGATTTGTGGTTAGTATGATGAGTCAATCATAATTTTTTTCTCATCGTTGGGGAAAATAAGATTTATAATCAGTGGACTGCTCTGATTAAATAATTAATTTTAAAGGAAAGATGTTCCAAGTACTATTGTGAATTGATAAGCATTTGCTAAGAAACAAATGTTAGTTTACATTGAATAAGTATGCATATTTTATGCTACTTTATGCACATAACAACATGACGCTTTCTTTCCCTCCCCCTTTTTTTTTAAGGTTTCTTCTTTCTTTTAAAATTTTATTTTATTAGCTTGAAGTATACAGTACATTGGTTAGACATTAATATAGTTTATAAAATGATCCCCCTAATTGCTCTTTCTTTCTTCTGGCTGAAGAGGTTTCTGATTGTAACACATGATGCAATTAGAAAGATACCTTGTAACCTTGATTAACTAACTGCCCAGTGGCTTTAATATCTGGAGGAGTAAAGCAGCATTTTACTTTACAAATTCTTTCTAGTTGGCCTAATTAAACACATTTCTCCTAGAAGGAGTTTTTCAAATCCAGACTTAAGCCACACTTATGAATGAGGTGAGTCTCTATGATTCAGTGGTTTTCTCAACACTTTTGATACATAAATTATTACCCAGGTAAATTAGATTACCTGGACAGCTGTGAATTTAGGAAATAATATTTTAAAAATGTTTTTATGACTGCAATAATGTTGGAGAAGTGTGTAACACTTCTCAGCCTCTATTAATATTTAGATAGGTATTATCTGCAAGCTAATTTCTATCTATTTATCTATCACCTATCATTTATTTAATGTTTCCATATCTATAACTGCATCTACATATGTATCTTTAGCAAGAATACTTATTCATTTATTTTTTATTTTAATAGTTAACAAATTTTAATTATAGTTGGCACACAATATTATGTTAGTTTCAGGTGTACAGCATAATAATCACACATTTACATAGCTTACAAAGTGTTCAGCCTCATAGTACCCATCTGATACCATACATAGTTCTTACAGTATTATTGACTATATTCCTTATGCTGTGTTTTACAACCTCATGATTATTTCATAATTACTAATTTGTATTTCTTAATCCCTTCCCCTTTTTCACCCACCCCCTCTATCCCTTCCCATCTGGCAATCCTCAAAATGTACTCTGTATCTATGAATTTGTTTCTGTTTTGTTTGTTATTTTGTTCTTTAGATTCCACATATAAGTGAAATCATATGGCATCTGTCTTTCTCTGTCAGACTTACTCCACTCAGCATAATACCCTCTAGGGCCATCCATGTTGTTGCAGAGGACAAGATTTCATTCTTTTTTTTTTTTTTTTATGGCTGAGTAATATTTCATTGTATATATGTACCACCTCTTCTTTATCCATTAACCCATTGATGGATACCCAGGTTCCTTCCATATTTTGACTATTGTAAATAGCGCTGCAATGAACATATGGATTCACAGGTCCCTTTGAAGTAGTATTTTGGGTTTTACAGATAAATACCCAGAAATGGGATTACTGGGTTTGTCTGGTATGAGTGTTGCTATACCCCTACTGTTGGTTCCTCTTAAGGTATTTATCATTTCAGTTATTGTATTCTTCATTTCTGACTGGTTCTTTTTAATGTTTTCTATCTTCATTTTTGTGTTTTCCATATCATAAGAGAGGCCGATTGGTTGTGAGGACTGGCTGTGACTATAGTGGAGGAGCTGTTGTGCAGGGGCTGAACGTATGAAGCAGGATTCGCTTTAGCAGGGCTCTGGTGCCTGCCCAGTCTGCACTTGGGGTGTGTTGTTCTCTGATGTGGCATCAAGTGGTGCTCTGGCTTGGTCCTGTCTGAAGCTGATCACTGGGCCTGCCAGCCCCCAGGGCCTCTTGGGAGGGACCTCACTGCAGGCCAAGTTCAGCTGCAGCCTATATTTTGCCCGGGGCCACGTGGCATGAGCCACCAAGCAATCTGCAGATGGCCACTACCCACACTGGACTTGGAGGTACCTCAAGAGACAAACTGCAAACTGAGGTTGGCTCCTGATAGTGTTGGGTTTGAGGCTGCTCGGCAAGAGGTACAGTGCATGCTGAGGCCAGATGCTGCTTATTTGGGTTTTGCGAACTTTTGAGCAATTTTAGGAAAGCCTGCAGCATGAATCAAGACAGGCTATTTGTATGGAAAAGCCGCTGGAAGTGGCTTGGATAGGCCCACAAGTTGGTTGCCGTGGGGTCTCAGAATCGGCAGGACAGGGCAATCAGTGTTACCCAGGTTGATGGAAATTAGATGTGGTTGCCACTTGCGTGTGTTTGCACTCCAGGAGAGGGGAAGGCTCAACAAAGAAACAATGTATTCTACCAGCACTTATGTCTGGGAGAAAGCTGTCCCTCTAGTCCTCACCCTGAAGCCACACAACTGTTTCTCCTCATATTTCCCGGGTGCCTTTTGAGCTGCTGCTCTAGCACTGGAGCTCAGAGAGAGTGAGTCCATCAGTGGGTCAGCCAGAGCACAGGCCCTTTAAGAGGAATGCCTGGTACTCCAGCAGCCTTCTGTGTCACTCAGCCACAATCTCTGCTGGTTTTTCACAGCCGTATTTTATGGAGACTTATCTTCCTGGCACTGGAACCCTGGGCTGGGGAGCCTGGTGTGGGGTTGAGACCCCTTTTTCCTCTGGGGGGACCTTTGCAGCCAAGATATCCCTCCTAATTTTTAACTGCCACACATGGGTATGGGAATAATTTATTCTGTGTCTCCCTCCGCCCCTCTTACCAGACTTGAGGTGGCTTTTTCTGTAAATCCTTCATTGTAGAACTGTTCAGCTAAACTTTAGGTGATTTTGAGTGATGATTGTTCTGTAGTTTAGCTGTAATTTTAATGTAGTAGTGAGAGGAGGCAAGCACAGTATTTACTTACTCCTCCAACTGTACCTGAAGGTCTATAGCAAC
>NW_011888824.1:9646305-9649366 GCF_000151845.1 Pteropus vampyrus | reverse complement strand
AATCTACCTGATTTCTTGCTCACTTGTTGTCCCAACTCCATGTATTAAATTATTTATTTTTCTGATGTCAACTTGAAAAAGCATCTCTATCTACCAGTTTCTGTATATTTTACGTTACTCTTTTTTTTTTTTATTTTGAAAGTACTATATTTTCTTAATTATGGTAAATTTAGACTCCATTTAAAGATCCGGAAGGACAAGTCTCTCATTATTCTTCTTTTTCATAACTTTCCTGGATATCTAGAGAACTGTTGGATAATTGTTATTAATTTACTGAAAAAAATGTTGATATTATGAATGAAATTGAAGTAAATCTATAGCTTAATTTATAGGTGAATTTGTATCTTTTTAAAGATATTCTTTTCTTTCTCATAATCTGTTTGTTTTCCACATATTTATTTTGCTCCTATACTTTGGAGTACAATTTTATAATTTTCTTCAAATAAGTGATTTGATTTCTTGCTAAGTTACTTCTCTCTGTTGTTCTTTTTACATTTCATGTTAGTATTCTATGTGAAATATTTTTGCTTTACATTTTTTAATTTTGGAAACTAATTTTTTGGTTTAATCATCTAATTTTCTGAATTCACTTTCTATTTCTAATAGTTTTTTGGTTGGTTTATTTATATTTTTTCAAGTAGATAAATATTTAAATGTTTTCCTAGGTTTCAGTACTTTTTACTTACATTTTATTTTCTTATTTAATTGCATTGGCTATCTGACGCAGAATAACCATGTGTCCACTATTTTTGGAAAGGATGATGTTGTTTTTGGCATACTAACACTACTGTTATCTGGCACTAGTGGACATGCATGCAATGTTTAAGTATGATGTTGACTGGAAGAGTTATGATAGATTTTTAACATACTGCATCCTTCTATTTATATTTTTAAGAGATTTTCCTTTAGGAGTGGCTGTTAAATTTTGTCAAATTCTTTTTCTTCAATGTATTACAAATATTTGAGTTGTTTATTTCTTATTTGACCTGCTTATGAGATTTATTAATAAATTTCCATTATAAGATATATATTTCTGGAAAAAATACAAAGGATAATAAATTTAATTATGCAAATGGGCTTGGTTAGATAATTTTTTTTTAGGATTTTGATTCATTATAGTCACCATTCACCTTAAGCTAGCCCCCCGTTTTCCCATTGGATCAGAGTTAGGTATGATAAGGTCATCACTGAAAGAACTTGACTGTGTATCCCAGTATTTTTGGAAGCACAGATGCAGGTATCAGACTTTGGCCTGGAAAAGTCTACAGAGTAGAAGCTGGTTGGCATAGCCTGTATGGCAGAGTGAACAGAAAGTCAATATGACTAGAGTTTGTAGAGTAAAAACAGAGCTATTTCTGGCCCACTATATGAATTAGGAAAAAAATAACTTGCTCCAGGTACACAGAGACCCATTCCAGGGTGCACAGTTTGATTTCAAGAACAAGGCCTCCTCACTTGTACAGCAGCGTGTGGTGAACACAGTGCATAATGTTTTGTGGAAGCATTGGTCAAACATGCCAAGTTTATACCAGGGCTAAGGAGACACTTTAGAAGAGAGCTGAGTTTGAGATATTTTGAAAAGACAATATTAAATAGACTGTCTGCAAAGGTAGATACAATCCCAGCAGATGAGAAATGCCGGTTTGATAGAGAAAGAATGAAAAAAAAAAAAAAGGAATTCTTACTGATACAAATGCTTCTTAATAGCTTATGCACACCATTATGCAAGTTACATATGAAATGGCCAGCCAGTAGTTATAGAAAAAGAAACTGACCCTCAATTTGAAATAAAATAGAAGTAAATACATGGCAAAATGTGGGGCAGGGGTCTTATGGGAACATAAATGGCATAGAATTAGGAGATCTGTTAAATGGCCAGGGATTGAATATGCCTCTGCCTATCTTCTAAGGATTCCTTACTCCCTTCCAATGGTAATATTTTCTTGAATCAACCATTAGCTTACTTTTTGTTCCAGGGAGTTAAAAATGGTCTCTTAGTTTTTAGATTAGTCTGTGATTTACAACTGCCCTCTCTGTGTCCAAAGAAAAAAATGGCACAGTACATTATATGAAAAATTTGGAAGACAACTCTCTGAATTTGTTCCAGAGTATCTGATTTATGATAAAAGCCTGTGGCACATTGATGCTGCCTGATCCCATGTGAAGTTCAATTTGGTATTTGGACTGTGAGTAGAATTTCCCTCATTTACAATAACATGAAAGTCAGCAGTAAATCTTCACAAGATTATTATACCTTGGACCAATTGAAAACTATCCTTAGGGTTTACTGAGCATGTAATGGCAAAAATTTCAAATCTTAGGTGATAGCAAAAGAAAACTCCTTCCTCAAAAAATTTGTACAAATGGAATGATGCTTCTTGCTCTAATGTCTAATCTTTGGATCTTTATAAAACCACCAAGAAAGAGTGCTGTATTAAATGTCTAGAGTCCTGAATTTAAGCGGCTAGAATATCACTAAAAACAGATGCGTACAGTTTGCCTAGGTGTGATACTTTATATCAGAGATGAGAGGCAAGCAGAAATCTCCAAACTATTGTAACTTGAAAAATGAAACAAATTTAACCTATAGCAAATGGGCCATGTGGATATAAGAAGGGACATATTAATCAAACCTTACCAATTAAGAACTGGTACTTCACTATTAAACTCTGAGATGAATTTCAAAAGCATGGCTTGATGGAATGCATATTTACATTATTAAGATATCATAGCAACCAATCTTTATCTATTCTGAGTGCTACATAGAGGTCAACTTGAAAGTTCTCAGCTAATTACCGTCTTGACAATTAAAGATGATTTAGCTTGTCTGTTGTAACTTCTCTGAAAACATAAGTATCTAGAGGTAGGAGATTCTTTCTAATGTTAAACAGTAATGTCTTCTGCTAAATAAGTGAGAGATAAATAAGTTAAACCATTGCTATTTATTTAACAAATAACTTCAAACCGATTTAAATTAATATAAGAGCTCTTAGAATTTGTGAAATCTGAAGCTAAAGTCCTACCATTGCCTGAATAATTTTCAATTATACATTCTCAAGAT
>NW_011888824.1:9639369-9646255 GCF_000151845.1 Pteropus vampyrus | reverse complement strand
CCCCCCGTTTTCCCATTGGATCAGAGTTAGGTATGATAAGGTCATCACTGAAAGAACTTGACTGTGTATCCCAGTATTTTTGGAAGCACAGATGCAGGTATCAGACTTTGGCCTGGAAAAGTCTACAGAGTAGAAGCTGGTTGGCATAGCCTGTATGGCAGAGTGAACAGAAAGTCAATATGACTAGAGTTTGTAGAGTAAAAACAGAGCTATTTCTGGCCCACTATATGAATTAGGAAAAAAATAACTTGCTCCAGGTACACAGAGACCCATTCCAGGGTGCACAGTTTGATTTCAAGAACAAGGCCTCCTCACTTGTACAGCAGCGTGTGGTGAACACAGTGCATAATGTTTTGTGGAAGCATTGGTCAAACATGCCAAGTTTATACCAGGGCTAAGGAGACACTTTAGAAGAGAGCTGAGTTTGAGATATTTTGAAAAGACAATATTAAATAGACTGTCTGCAAAGGTAGATACAATCCCAGCAGATGAGAAATGCCGGTTTGATAGAGAAAGAATGAAAAAAAAAAAAAAGGAATTCTTACTGATACAAATGCTTCTTAATAGCTTATGCACACCATTATGCAAGTTACATATGAAATGGCCAGCCAGTAGTTATAGAAAAAGAAACTGACCCTCAATTTGAAATAAAATAGAAGTAAATACATGGCAAAATGTGGGGCAGGGGTCTTATGGGAACATAAATGGCATAGAATTAGGAGATCTGTTAAATGGCCAGGGATTGAATATGCCTCTGCCTATCTTCTAAGGATTCCTTACTCCCTTCCAATGGTAATATTTTCTTGAATCAACCATTAGCTTACTTTTTGTTCCAGGGAGTTAAAAATGGTCTCTTAGTTTTTAGATTAGTCTGTGATTTACAACTGCCCTCTCTGTGTCCAAAGAAAAAAATGGCACAGTACATTATATGAAAAATTTGGAAGACAACTCTCTGAATTTGTTCCAGAGTATCTGATTTATGATAAAAGCCTGTGGCACATTGATGCTGCCTGATCCCATGTGAAGTTCAATTTGGTATTTGGACTGTGAGTAGAATTTCCCTCATTTACAATAACATGAAAGTCAGCAGTAAATCTTCACAAGATTATTATACCTTGGACCAATTGAAAACTATCCTTAGGGTTTACTGAGCATGTAATGGCAAAAATTTCAAATCTTAGGTGATAGCAAAAGAAAACTCCTTCCTCAAAAAATTTGTACAAATGGAATGATGCTTCTTGCTCTAATGTCTAATCTTTGGATCTTTATAAAACCACCAAGAAAGAGTGCTGTATTAAATGTCTAGAGTCCTGAATTTAAGCGGCTAGAATATCACTAAAAACAGATGCGTACAGTTTGCCTAGGTGTGATACTTTATATCAGAGATGAGAGGCAAGCAGAAATCTCCAAACTATTGTAACTTGAAAAATGAAACAAATTTAACCTATAGCAAATGGGCCATGTGGATATAAGAAGGGACATATTAATCAAACCTTACCAATTAAGAACTGGTACTTCACTATTAAACTCTGAGATGAATTTCAAAAGCATGGCTTGATGGAATGCATATTTACATTATTAAGATATCATAGCAACCAATCTTTATCTATTCTGAGTGCTACATAGAGGTCAACTTGAAAGTTCTCAGCTAATTACCGTCTTGACAATTAAAGATGATTTAGCTTGTCTGTTGTAACTTCTCTGAAAACATAAGTATCTAGAGGTAGGAGATTCTTTCTAATGTTAAACAGTAATGTCTTCTGCTAAATAAGTGAGAGATAAATAAGTTAAACCATTGCTATTTATTTAACAAATAACTTCAAACCGATTTAAATTAATATAAGAGCTCTTAGAATTTGTGAAATCTGAAGCTAAAGTCCTACCATTGCCTGAATAATTTTCAATTATACATTCTCAAGATAATTTTTCTCAGGATGTTATTTTCTCCTAGTTTTTGCTCTGATTACTATTGCAACTTTCTAAAATGCTACAGATTCAGAATTTGAGGCTATATACTTAGCACTTATATAAACAGCTTGCAATGGTATTAATTTGTACTTTTTTGTTTTTCAGTTACCAAATTAGCATTTATAGAGCATCTGCTCTTGGGAGCCCTATTCTAGGCATCTCCCCTAGTCTTCTACATCTTATAACTATATAGCTATTCATGCCTTTTCAGACCAATGACCTACAAGTCATCCTTGATTCTTCTTATTTTCTTACAACTCACATGAAAACTATTAGCAAGTCTTATCTTCTGGCTCTACTTTCAAAATATGTTCAAATCTGACCAGTTCTTACCACTTCCAGGTTAATAATTTAATCCAAGTCACTACTACCTATTTACTGATTCAGCAAATGGTCTCCCAGCTTCCATTTTTGCAGAATTCTAGCCCATTTGCCACAGAACAGCCAGAATTATCTACTGACAAATTGGATTATGTCACTTCTTTGCTTAAAACCTTCCATAAGTTTCTCAGTACATGAATATGAAATCTAAACTGCTTACCAGAGACTATGTGGACTTTACCTGATCTGGCCCTTTCTAATCCCATCTTACACTCCTCTGCCCCTCACTCACTTAGCTCTAGTTACACTACCTTTCTGATGTTCCTTGAACTCACTGGGCTCATTGCCACCTCAGAGCCTTTGCCCTTTCTGTTCTCTCTGCCTAAAACATTCTTCTACTCAGATCTTTCAATATTTCTTTCAATGCATTCAGGTTTGGGCTTTAGTGTTCCTTGACTATTTTATCTTAAACCCTCATCCTTATCAGTTTTTAACTCCTTAATCGGCTACATTTGTTTTTATAAGACTTTTTCCAACTACAATTTTTATACTTATTTACTTATTTTATCTTCACTCCACCCCACCACCCACATGCACATTCAATATTGCTTAATGGGAGTAAAGACTTTATCTTATTCTTTGCTATATATCCTGGGTCTAACAGAGTAACTGACACATAGCAGACACTTAGTAAATATTTGAAGAATGAATGTACAAATTGATATAGTAAGGGACAAATTGTGATAAAAAGGCATTAACTAAAAGTCAAGGCATTTGTTGTCAAGGAATTTCAGGTCTAATCAGAAGGAAAAACCTACACCTATGCAAAAGACTATGAAGCATTACAGATTGAAGACATAATGCCCAAGTAAGACAGAGCAAAGCAGGACATTTTATTATGTATATTACATAGAGCCATCTGTCTGTCTCCTGTTTCTTTGCATTTCTCCATACTGCCTAATATGGTCTCTGCACATAAATGTTAACTATGACTAATTAATTATTTTTTAAAATATGCAATTATAAGTAGAAAGTATTATTGGAAACAAAACTAAAGTGACAGCTCGAATTATTCTAAATTACCTGTGATTTAATTTTTCCATGCTTGCTAATACATATGTATAACTATGTACTGGCTTTTGTTTAGCTGTTGGACATACATCAGAGCAGTTTTAATGGCGTGGTATACTATTTTCAAGATACTACTAGTTAAAAATAAATTGTACTAGAAATTTTCAATTCCCAATTCTTTACTCTTTTATGTCCGTGATCCTTATAAATTTTGAGAAATTGGGTTATACTCTTTCCTCGAGAATCAAGTTTGTTATAACTTGACTATATTTGTAAAGTATAAATGAATGTCACGTAATATAGTGATTTGATCATTGATTCAAAAAATTGTTGCTCACTGACTTGAATAAACTGGGAAAAAAATGTGACTAATATATAGGTTCAGCTCTCAAGAAATTACTGTGCATTCATTTATTCACCTGATATTTTCAAACAGATGAGAAATAACATTGCAGGCACTATCCCAGGCATTGGGAATGCAATTGTAAGCAAGGCTGTCAAGGTCCCTTTGGTCACAGTAAAAGTTCTGGGAAACTTTTTGACAAATGACTGACAAATGTGATTATAAAGGAAGAGAATAAGACAAAATGAGAGTTTATACTAGGGGAAACAACTTTGAGCCTTCAGGGAAGGGCTGCCTGATGAGCACTGAGATTAGACTCCAAAAAGAAATCTAAGGGCAAAGTTGGGGCAGAAGATAAGGATGGGCATGAAAAAAAAAAAAAAATCGCAGAAGTCCAGTTTAATCAAGGTTTCAGCAGAAATAAGGAAGTGAGTACAGAATCTGCTGGCTGCATTGAAAAAGGAAAGATAAACAGTCTTGTTTGGCATTAGCAAAGCTTTGCCCTGGAGGAGATGCTTGGACCTCAGGAGTATGAATTTGCTAGATGGGTAAGGGGGTAGGATTCAGCATGTGCCCTATCTGAAAGCTGTAGCACTGCATGGGAAAGAGAACGAGTGATATGACCCATTCTTATGCAAAGTGAAATGGTGGTGTGAACTGTTCTAGGGCATTTGGCTGATGAAATGCTGCCTGTCTGTTTACCTGTTAGGCACTGTGACATTTAAAAAGGTGATTAACACTTGGGAAGAGTGCAAGGCATGGTGTTCTGAGCTGATCTGGCCCAAGAGCTGCCTGTGGCTAACTCATAGTATGACAAAGTGCAGCAAGAGTGGCCTGTATGCCACGCTGGCTGAAAAATGGGCACAATTATAGAACAGAGAGATGGACTTCATTGTTCTAGGCAGCACTGCACTTGGCCTTGGACTTGAAAACTGAGAAGTAGGTCTAAAAACTTTTCAAAATGTTTATGAAGTATCTAAATGAGCAAATTGTGTTATATAAATGTAAATTGTGTTGGTGTTATATAAGTGTAGATTAGGGTTTCAAGTTTTTTTTTTTTAACATGAGAAATAAACAGAAACTTGATATTCTCTTTAACAAATATAGTTAAGAAAATCATTAATAATCTGTTCTGGGCTGGTAAATTAGGCAATCAAGATATTAAGAGATATTTTTTTCACAATAACAAAATGTATATCAAGGATTGACATCTATTTATATGAACAAATACAAAGTAGATTGGCAGGAGAGAGATTCATGAAAGCAATTGAATTCTATAAGGCAGATTTTTTTTTGAAGGATTTTATCTACTTTAGAGAGAGTTGTTATTTCAAAGGACTGTGATTTTTCTCCATGGTGCCCTGTTTTGAGAACACGGGTTTACTTGGCTGTTATGTGCAATTGCTTGCTCTCTAAATAACAGCATTTTTCATATATGCAAAAAGGAGGCAAGTGGGTTTGTGAAATGGTGACTTGTTGTTTTGTTAGCTATATGAAAGCTGCCTTGTCATGAGGAATTTTAATTGTAATAATTTTTTAGCAGAACTTGTTAATGTCTTTTAGGCAATGCTGCTATTTAAGACTTTGCTTGTGCCCTTGACAAACAGGTGTTTATTTACATGTCTGATCTAAACAAGAAGACAAAGAGGACTCTGCCCACAGACTTGTATTTCCTCTAATACAAATAAAAGGGGAGGAGAGATGCAAGCAGTTGGGGCTCATGGAAATGAGAGTGGCAATGAAGAAAAGCCCCGTAGGTGTGAGTCAAACCGAGGCAGCTGTGCTTTCCCTCTTAGCACTGTAACAGTTGTGTGGAGGCTGAAAAGAACCAGAGGGAGAGATGGCTGGTGGCACTGGTTTTGGGCAGGTAGTCTTTTCTCTCTGAGCATGTTAAAGGGAATTGATGGATGATCGTCCTGTCAGTGAAAAGATGCTACTGCCAGGGCCCTTTTGAATCCACATAAATTTAGGTACAGCTAAGCATATAGGCATGTCACTGTTGAAAGTTGTGACTGTGCATGAACTAAGGGACTCAAAGAGGCTACTTCTCTTCAAATGTGGATTTGAACAGTTGAACAGTTGAAACAGTTGAACAGTTGAAAAGTTTTGCAAATCAAGAGTCGATAGAATGAAAAAAATAAGATTGAATAATGAAGTGGTCTTTTAGGAAATAAGCTAAGGATGGTGGGACAGGGATCAGGGGATGGTCCTCATTCTGAGGAGGAGCAGGCAGGGTGGGGACTCGGGGACTGAGTCATGTGCAGGGGCAGAAAAATGAAGAGAGTGGTACTTTTCCTTCACTAAAACACACTTTTAAAACATGTTATGGGTTGAGATTTTTATTTTCTGTCACTTTTTAATCTCTTACTGCTTAATAACATTATACAATAATAGAAATCTGAAACGGGAAGCAAAATCCAACAATTATAGTACAAGCGATGGGTTTGGAATTTTGTCCCCTGTTTCTTCTCCTCGGTAAAGGAAAGAGTGTTAGTAATTATTCCTTGAAAAATATATTTAGTTATTGTTCTTTTAGTCACAGTTTAGAAAAACAAAACTACATGCATGTGTGCACACACACAAGCACACAACTACTGAAAAATGTACTCTGTAGCTTTGTCTGTGAAATTTATCATTTGATTCTAATTTTGGACTCTTTATCTCTAAAACTGATTCTCACAGGAAACAAGAAACTATCTTTACTAAAGAGAATTAATAGCATTAACAGCAATAGAATTAATAGAATTAATAGCAATAATTTAAGTGTCACATTTCTCTTAGGTCATTGATCCTATGTGTTGAAAATGGCACCAGAAGCCAACTCTGAACTGTACGATTAGAATAAGAAGAGTTTTTTTTTTTTTTTTTAATTGGTTGTGTGTTTGCTAACATTAGGTACAAGGATTCTCCCGTTTCATTCTAAATATTTAGCACTTACCATGGGCAGTAAGAAAAGTAGGAGTCCTCTATGCCTCATTTGTGAGATTTGTGATGAAACAGTGTCAAAAGCTCAAAGGCAAATCTAATTTCTGCATATCATAAATAACTGTTAGAAAGTGAATACAACTTGAGAGGCCAAATACATCTTTGCACGCGGATGTGAATTGAGCTGAAGTGTGCTCTAAATATCTGAGATTCTCTAAAAATTTTTTATCAATTTTTGGGATGTGTTTGTTTGTGTAT
>NW_011888824.1:9629419-9638249 GCF_000151845.1 Pteropus vampyrus | reverse complement strand
TAGGTACTCTGGGCTATTTCAAGGATCAAGAAAGAGAATTTTGTTTCCATTTCTCATAAGTGATATATAAGATTTGGAAAACAGGAGAATGACAACTATGGCCATAATTAATTAAAATAATATATTAAGGATTGAGATTGAAATGTAGCTAAGGAGAAAAGTCCTACAGGTGCTCTAAATCTGTAAGGCTTCTTTCTGATTTAGCTGACTCTCCAGCAAATTTTCGTTATTGACTAGAGGAAATTATATGGTATTCTTCTTCTTTGCAAGTTTTAAAACTTTATTGAATTGCTACTAAAAGCTTCCAGAAGGTAAGGGAACCTTCCCAGAGGCAATTCTGCTGCATTTTGCCACTGAAATTTTCTACTTTTTCTCCTTTTGTGTGATAGGGTTTTAAATGAAATTAAGGTAAACAAAATGTTAAAACAGCCCATCATGGTTTTGCCTTGAATTAGTGCTATTTGCAGAGTTTGAATGGTGGTTGAATATAGATGTCTCAGAAAATGGCATATCTGCCAAATGACAGATGGTCCAAAGCCAGAATAAAAAGGCTCAAGAAGATGTAGTCAAGGGTAAGGCTGATTCTGGAAAGAGCTGGGCATCTGTTTAGTGGTTGTGTTAACAATTATCATTAGTATAGCCTCTTTTTCATTCTAGCAAATTAATTTCTTATTGTTTTCACTTTTGTGATGATTCAAGTATGCTCTTTATTAGAAAGAATGATATCTACATAAAGGTTCACTGAATAAAAATGTTCTGAACAAATCAGACAGAATTAAATATGTATTTTTTAGATAGGGAAGCAATAATGCTCTTCATCACACATTAGTTTAAAAAATTTTTAAATTGATTTTTGTTACCCATAATACTGTTGAGACATGTCATTGTGTTTTGATATTAGAATTCAATTAAAAGGGCCTTCAGAGAGGTAAGTAAGCCAAAGAAACTTCATTATATGGAGTTCATGAGTTGTTGGTTATGGCCTTTTAAATCACCAAGTGTTTATATATCTATTTATTTGTTCATATTAAGTCAATGTTATTGACTTAAAATGCACCTCTTAATTGTGTTATTAATGGGCTTTAGCAAATTTAAATTTTTATGTAAATGCCATCACAATCAAGATATAGAACATGTCCTTCACTGACCTTGTTTCCTATATATTAGATTTGTCATTTTTAGAGTTTCGTATTTAATGTATTAATAATGTATATACACTTTTGTTTGTAGCTCCTTATGCTTAATTAAGTGATTTTTACATTCACTTAAGTTATCATGTGTTTCAGTAGTTCATTTGTTTTATTTATGACTATAATTTAATGGTATACATATGCTGCAATTTACCTATGGGAGGACATTTGAGTTGGTTTGGCCATTCTGAATGCTGTTTATAGGTCTTTGTGTGGGCATGTGTTTTCATTTCTCTTGGTTAAATACTTAGAAGTAGAATTGTTGGGTTATATGGTAAGTGTATATTTAACTTTATTAGAAACTGCCAAACTGTTTCCCAAAGAGATTGTACCATTTTACATTTCTTTTAGTAATATCTGATATTTCCAGCTGTTCTATACCCTTACCACTTTGCGTTGTCAGTGTTTTTCTAATTTTATTTGCCATTGTCACGGATGTGTAGTATTATCTTATTGTACCATTACTGGCAGAGACCTTCCCTCATGCCCAGGCCGGATTATGTGGCTCTGACTATGCTATCCATTTAGTGGAGACTATAAATAGACAAGAAATATTGTATTTTCAAGAATGTGGAATTAGTGCTATGGAAAGGACCTCATAAAAGGAGCACTTTCAGGTGGGGAGTATATATTTATTATCCTTTACAATGTAAAACTCTGTAATTATACCTGTATACACATATACTGTACTCCACACACTAAAATCAAAATAAAAAATTTATTTTTAATTAATTAATAATTAACAATATATAATATTGGAGTGATATTGGTTAATAAAATTATATAGGTTTCAAGTATATAATTCTATAATACATCATCTGTATATGACATCATGTGTTTATCACCCAAAGCCAAATCTCCTTCTGTTATCATATATTTGACCCTCTTTACTCTTTTCTACCTCCCTGCTCCCTCTTTTTCCTCTGGTAACCACTAAACTGTTGTCTGTTTCTATGAGTTTTTGTTTGTTTTTCTTGTTCGTTTGTTGCTTTGAGTTTTATGTTCCACATTTGAGTGAAATCATATGGTTCTTGACTTTTTCTGTCTGCATTATTTTGCTTAGCATGATATTCTTAAGATCCATTCATATTGTAGCAAATGACAGTGGCTGAGTTATATTCCACGTCTTCTTTATCTAGTTGTCTACTGAAGGACACTTTGGTTGTTTCCATGTCTTGGCCACCATGAATAATGCTGCAGTGAACACAGGGGTACATATATCTTTATAAATAAATGTTTTCAAATTTTGGGGTGGATATTCAGAAGAGGGGTTGCTGGGTCATATGGTAATTCTATTCTTAATTTTTTGAAGCACATTCATACTGTTTTGATAATGGCTGTACCAATTTACATTCCTGCCAACAGTGTCTGAGGGTTCCTTTCCTCCCACAACCTCTCCAACACTTGCAATCCCCATCAAAATTTCGATGGCATTTTTTAAAGAAATAGAACAAAAAATCATCAGATTTGCATGGAACTACAAAAGACCCCGAGAGCCAAAGCAATTCTGAGAGAGAAGAACAAAGCCAGAGGTATCTCACTCCTTGACTTCAATTATACTACAAAGCAACAGTAATCAAAACAGCATGGTATTGGCAGAAAAAATAGACACAGAGACCAATAGAACACAATTGAGAGCCCAGAAATAAACCCACATATGTATGGAGAAAAAATATGCCAAAAACATACAATGGAAAAAAGAAAGCCCCTTCAATAAATGGGCCGGGAAAGCCACATGCAAAAGAATACAACTAGACTGCTTTGTCACCATTCACAAAAATTAATTCAAAACAGATCAAAGACCTAAATATAAGAACTGAAACAATAAAATGCATGGAAGAAAACATAAGCACTAAGCTTATGTACTTTGGTCTTAGAGAGGATTTTATAATTTTGACCTCAAAGTCAAGGAAAGTAAAAACAAAAATAAATGAATGTGACTATATTAAATTAAAAAGCTTCTGCACAACAAATGAAACCATCAACAAAACACAGAGGCAACCAACTGAATGAGAGAAGATGTTTGGAAACAACACCTTTGATACCAGGCTAATATCCAAAATATATGAAGAACATATACAACTCAACAACAACAACAATGACAACAAACAATCCAGTTGAAAAATGGGCAGAAGACCTGAACAGGCACTTCCTCCAAGAAGACATACAAAAGGATTCTTAATAGTTTTGAATAGCCTATAATCAAGGCAAGTGGGTAAAGTGAGCAGAGGCCCTTAGGGGGCAGCAGAGAACCACATACTAAGAGTCACAGATTTTGGGTGGCAAGTGTCTGTCTAAGCAAAGGGATCTCTGTCACTAGGAAAAAGGGTTAATTTGTTTGTATTTCTATTTCTTACTAGTAAATATGGATAAAAACTAAAGGAGTTGAGGTGACGGGATAGGTTAATTTAAGGTAGAAACTTTTGGTGAATAGGACCCATGGGGACTGGTCAGTGTGTGGAATGCCCTTCCTGGAAGGCTCTACAGGAGTCCTAGACAGTTTTGTTTTTTTGTGCCTGCAAACAATGTTGGTTTATTTTAAGTTATCGAAAGAACAGTTGAACGGTGTAAGAATATAGAATATGATGGATCTTATAGAGGTACTTAAAAATTTTCTTATATCATGTGAGTGCCTAAATAGTTTTGATTGTACAAACTAAATGAGATCAAGGATACCTATGATAGTAAAATATAGTAATAATATGCAATTTAAATATCCTGTGTGAACTCCAGAGTGTAGGACCTCCTAGGCTGGATCCAGGGCAGGGGTTCTGCTTGCTGGGTTTAAGGATGACATTGTCCAAAACAACACAATTAGTAGGGGTTCTAGTCAGAGTCTTTTTGCCTCCTGTGTCCATGGTCTTAATCCAGAGAGACATCATTCTCAAGCTGATGTTAGGTCAAACTTTAGAGAAAGCTCAAATTATCTTTACTGGGACTGCATTTTGTCTTTTACCCTGGCCAGGACATTAGTAGGCCTTGTGTTGTATAACCAGATTTTCTTTATCATCATCATCGATATTATTTTAAATTTACAATATGTTGAGGATGAACCTTTTTGTAAAATATAATAAAAATATCCTGGAAATATCTAATTTCTATGAAAGGTTTTAACATTTACTCTCACTTTCTAAACTTACTTTACCTGGGCCACACAGGTCCACAAACCCGTCTCAATGTCTGGAGCTTTTCCCATTTACTCAGGACTCCTGACTGCCATGTTACCATATTTGCTATTAAAATAAATAAATATATACATGTGACTTGTTGAGAATTTAAAGTGACAACTCTATCATCTAAACAGGTGAGAACTAGAGAAGCCATGCCTTTGGCTAAAACTGTCTTCACTTTTTTCGTTTCTTGTACAATTTAACCGACATTTTGTAGATTATGGCTCAATATTTGTAATAGAGGAGATTTCAATCCATAGAGGATTAAAGATTGATGGGTTCCTGTGGTTGATATCTTTTAAACTTTTACTTCTTATCCTCCTATAAATCTCCAGATATAGGGAGTTAACTCTAGTACCTACGTATAAGAATATTTTTGTAATTTGCACTTGAGTGAATTCTGGATGTACCTGTTTGGATGGGTATGAATTACTGTTTATGGAAAAAAAATTAATATCATGGTGGCTGTGTCTGCCAGATTTTTACATTTCCCATTTATGTAATTATTTATATGAAACTTTCTTTAGTGGGCAACAACTCACAGTTGAGGGAATTTGTCTATAATAAACCACTTGGCTTATGTTACATCAAATTAAATCAGATCAATTTCCTTCATTCTTAATTCCTTCCACATCACATCAGAATGCTCCTTAAATGAGATGCTTATAAATAGATCGGACTTCTTAAGGGAGATAAAATGATATGAACATAAATGTCAAACTGCTTTTTGGGAAAGGAGATTTTTCTTTAGTGAATGATCAGTTGAAGAATGGCATAATGCAGAGCTAAGCTTAAGGGATATTTAAAAAGGAAAATAAGCAAGATATGATATTTAAATTTTTGATGAATCGATTTATATATTTTTGGTCTGAAAGTTTGCTAGGTCTTAAATTTTAAGGAAAGGATATTGCTGCTTCATAGAAAGTATAGAAAAAATGTTTTATTTATAAAAGAAATGAGTTTAAGTATTACAACATTGGAAGGCCTCTGTGGTATACCACCTTATAACCCTGATTTCCTACAAGCATATATCAGCTCACATTAATGTACATATAGATAAATGTGCCATCTGTTATAGCATTAGGTGCCAGAAAACATTTCTATGGGTTTTTTTGAATTATACTAATTCAGAGAGTGTCTATGATACTTGATAAACTTGCTGACCAAATAAGCTTAGAAGAGATTATCTTCTGACATAATTTTTTTTCTCTTTCAGACATTTGTTGAGATCTTGTCGTCCTTGAAATCTCTTTAGGATTTACTGCCTTATTTCACACTTGGAATTTTCATTATATTTTCATTTATACTAATGGTCTTTTTTCATGTATGTGCGTTCCTTCTTCATATAATTATCAGACAGTAAAAGCTAAGTAATGACTCTAGGGGTTGAATAGCTGGATCTATTTTTCTCTGGTCAGAAAACTAATATAATCACTGGATAATAAAGTCTGAGAGAGACCAGATTATTTCAACTGATTTCCACCAAGGTAAAATTGTATGATGAAACATTATATTGTGGTTGGATACACAGAGTACCAAGTGACTGATTAATAATTTATTTTTTTTTGATGTCACCTATTGACATGTACTTGATATGTATAGTAAAAGGAGAATGACAATGAAAGACTTGTAGTTCAATAACCCATGAAATCCTTAGACTAGCAGACTTGTCAAGACATGTTAAATATTAAACAGCTAATAAATAGTTTTTTTCCCCAGATAACTCAATGATCAAATCAGGAAAAACAGCAAACATTAAAATTCTATGACTTAGGATATATCTCACAACCTGGGAGGACAGTTTATATATATTATACTATAGCTATCAGTCACAGGAAAATCAGCAAGAAGGGAAAAGAAGACTTATGGTTTGAATAAGCTGATGTCTTATTTTAAGTACAAAGTTTTTTGTTTTTTTTTTTTAAACTAGGTGAATATGTTAATGTTGGTATTAATGCTCAACAATGGGTCAGCTGACATTTTTTGCAATTTTTTGTTTGTTTGTTTTGCTTTGTTCCTAAGTTCACTGAGGAAACACTGATCCGGTGGTGTACGAGACACCAAACATCTCTAAGGGCAGTTTTTTAATTGTTCCATGTAGAAATGCTTGAGAAGGCTTTAGCTTGTTAGAATGCTTAGCATATGATAGACAAACATTCAGTTAATATTTGGTAATAATGATGGCCTTTAGGCCAAATATATTTTGAGAGCTCGAGTTTTTTTTGTTTTTATTTTTTTTGTTTTTGTTTTTGTTTTTGTTTTTGTTTTTGGTGAACAAGAGTAATAAAAATAATGAGCCTTTATTAAGCACTTATTTTGGGTAAGATGCTAAGTATTCCTCATAGATCTTTAAAAATTCATTGTCTGACTAACCGTAAAAGATTAATATTATTATCCCTCTTCTAGTGGATAAAACAAAATGAAAGGAAACAACAACAACAACAAAGAAACAGAGTTAGAAGTATTGGGCAATATTGCAGATCTAAGGTGGAATGCTTGAGCTCTGATTTGAACCAGGCAATTCTTACTCCAGAGGTCACTTTCTTAACCAACCACTATACTGTTCTGCCTTGCCACATAATGTTCCAAAGTTGTAATAGCCATCAAAGAGGTAATTTAAGGGAGAAACTGACATTAAGAGAAAGGGCTGTTGAGAAAAGTACACATTTTTAGAACATTTTGCTATGGCAACAAGATGTCTTGATTTTACGGAAAGTGGCTTGTTAGATACCAGTTTAATTAGCCAACTTCTTCTGGGTTCTTGATGTAGTGGTTAACTCCCTCTACTATCGGAATGACTCTGAAAATTGTGTCTGTCTCTTGCAGCTGTCAATGAACCGTAACAAAATAACTGTATAGTAGTTGAGATACTTTTTCAATGTTTTATGCATTTTTCAGAAGCCATTTTCTGACCACAGAAATGAATGGAGGATGCTGAGAAGTGAGAAGTTGTTTGTATGAGAGGACAGATGATTCTGTTCAGCCATAACCTAGTGACATGTAATGAATTAATATGTACAAATTTATATGATTAGACTCATTCTCTTTCACAATCTTTATCTCCTTTTTATAAAACTGAGTGTGACTAGTTCTTATTAGCTTATTAGAGAGCAGGAAGATTCTATTCTATGATTTATCATGGTGCTCACATCAAGATGCAGCAGAGGCTCACCCTGTTGTCTGCCTGCAACAGGGGTAGATTCTCCATATGTGTAACTTACCTTCCTCGCTGTTCTCTCCCACAGTCTTTTTCAGCAGAACTATTATGTGACTTCCAGAAGTTAAGGGCCATGTTTGTCAGATCAGAGGTGTATATGTTACATTAGTCTTATAGTTTAAAATTATTTTTTGTAGGTTAAAATATTTAGAGCTGCTGTGCCAATGAATAGAATAATATCATCTTCCTCACAGAAAAGTTTGGTAAAGTAAATATCAGAATTCTTAATTTTTACTTTTGTTCTAGTTATGATGAAGTGGTGATCTGGCTTTTTATATTAGAATACTTCAATAAGTGTTCCAAAACTTATATGACATTTCTGTTTTTATAGTCTATGAATACTTTAGCAGATTTTACATTTGCAAATTTTTTTTTTGATTTTTCACTAATTTATGTACTTTGTTGTATTTAACTCTGCACCATTAATGCTCCCTAAATTGTAGGTATGTTTTATCTTGTCCACATTCTTATTTTTATGATTGTAATTCACAGATTAGTTGTATTATGTGTTGACAGTTTAATTGTGATTATTGTACCTTAACGGTTAGATTAAACTCAAAAGGTCTAAAAATCATTTTCTAAAAATCATTCTGAGCTTCTTATTATCTTGTTTGCTTTGTTGAATTGTGCATATCTGCAGAACCATGCTAATTAGAATAGGATCAAAATCAGTCATGTCTTGCTTGCAGAACAGTTTCAGCTTGTGTGCTTTTTTAAATTTTATTTATTATTTTTATGCTGTAATAACATCTGATGTTTTCTTTAGGAAGCAGAAAAAAAACATATCTTTTTTCTCTTCAACAATAGATGCATTCCAAACTTCATTTTTGATCAAATTTGTAGCATAGACTTGAAGCTAAATCATTTTTTACTTCAAAATTCTGTTTTTCTGAATATCAGGGATAACCTCCATGCAGTATAAGCTATTTACTTGTGACTTCTCCTTCTGACAAGCATCTATCTCTTTGCAATTTAGTGTCCACTTGTAAATTTTACTTGGTTTTGGATGAAGAGCTGGGGAAGCCAATTATCTCAGCCCTGTACCTTTCCCTGATCGGGGATCAGTCATGTGCTTTAATTGGGATATCATTTAATGTCGAAGTTATTTCTTTCGTTGTGCTGAATTGTTGCAACTCTCTGTCTTACTTGGACTACTCTTGAAAATATATCTGTGTGTGTCTATTTTTATTGCCTAGCTCATGGGCAATAACTACACATTGGTGAGTGTAATGTGATGAAGGTAACATTAAAAA
>NW_011888824.1:9612023-9628309 GCF_000151845.1 Pteropus vampyrus | reverse complement strand
GAGGAGGGATCTGATGGTTTTGATTTTGAGGGCTCAATGTTATTATGATATTTTAAGTTTTATTTATAACAATGTCACCCAACAAAGATATAGTTTTTGATATATATAAATATTAGCATGGATTATGATGGAATATTAGAAATGAGAATATGAGTTACTATACATTTGAACATAAAATTTATTAAAATATGTATTTAAAGAAGACTGGTAAAGTTGATTGCTAGTGAGGAAAACCTTAGAAATATCACAGCCTCATAAACTATCTTGTATTTATTTCCTCGGTGCTTTCTACCATGCTTAAGATGAATATTTTCGATCTAGATGTAATGCGTTGATTTCGACCACCACCATTTCCCTCCTCCACAACAAACACATGGTCTTTGACCCTTGGAATAGAATCTGTCCTCATTCGTGTTTAACAATTGGACTGCTGAATTTAATAGGTTGGGAAGTCTGAGATGAAATGAGTGGGTTTTACATTTTATTGGCGTCCTGTAAAGAGAAGTCTTCTTTATCTACTCCATGATTGGAAAAAATTCAAGGAAACTATATTAATTGCTTACAAGAAAGCAAGATTAATTGATTGTAGAACAGAGACTTGAGTTAAGAATACAAGTTAAATGTTCATTAAAATAATTCAAGTAAAGGATAATAAAGGACTGAACTCAGGTTATAAGGATCAAAGAGGTATTTTAGATGTAGAATGTGTAAGATAATTAGAGGTTGAGGAGTTGAAGAAGTTGAAGAAAACTCTTGAAATATTTAACATGAGTGACTGTTAACTTGAGGGGGGAAAAATGAGTTGAAACCATCTTTCGAAAAATAAAGTGGGTAAAGGTGAATTAAAGGATTGAAGAAAAAACAAGAGGTTTGGAATAGCCTATCTAGGTAAAAAAAAAAATTGTAGTGAAAAGAATGAATAAAACATTTAGTCTCAATGTCACAGCTAAGGTCAGAAAATGGCTTGTTATTGACATTAAAGTTTTCAGTGACTTCCCATTGGCTAAAACAGCAGTTTTCACCCTGAAAACTCTGAGGAGCAATATTTACATCCCCAAAATAATCATATCAGGCTTTGGCATAGACAAAACTGACTTTATAATATATAAAACTGCATATTAAGTAGCTGTAATTCCACCCCTATCTAAGTACCTAAGTAAATAAGTGTGATATTATAACAGCAATAATCTTATATGAGTTTTATTTTATTTTTAAGTAATTTTATCTCAGTTTTTATAGTTTCAACTATCATTTGAGTAAATTCGTGGTAATATACCTCTCTACTAATCTTAACACTAAAATTTAAGAGCTATATGGAAAAGTTGTTAAACTCATTGGTCCAGCAAATGAAGCTCTCCACAAGTTAGACTCTATATCAGGTTGTATTTTTAAAGATGGCTGCAAGAATATTTCTCACCCTATAGAACGTTTTCAGTAGAACTGAATCTAATTTCCCTCTCCTGGAATCTGAATGTATTTATGATTTGATGATATGCAATAGAAATGACAATACATAATTTCTAAGGCTACATCATGTTTGCATTGATATCTCTAATTCAATTCTCTTTTATTTTTATGCTGCTAAGATGACCTTCCTTTTTCCAACACTACATTGAATTGTTATACCAAAGCATGTGTCCAATTACAGTTTTATTCTTAAATTTAGAAGTCTCCATCCCATCTTTCTTGCAATTTCATCTTTTACTCAAGAGTCTTGTAGTTGGCTTCAACCCTTGGACACCTCTGATCTTTTTACTACCGTATTTATAATTTTGCCTTTTCCAGAATGTCATAGTTAGAATCGTACAATATATAGTCTTTTAATTTTGGCCCTTTCCACTTAGTAATATGCATTTAAGTTTCCTCCAGGTCTTTCCATGATTTGATAACTCATTTCTTTTAGTGTTAGGTAATATTCTATTATATGAATGTGTCACAGGTTATTTATCTATTCATCTACTGAAGGGCATATTGGTTGCTTTCATGTTTTATCATTATAAAGAAAGCTGTTATAAATATCTGTGTGTAGGTTGTTGTGAGGATATAAATTTTCAATTTCTTCGGTAAATATCAAGGAGCACAATTATTGAATTGTGTGGTAGGAGTATGCTCAGCTTTGTAAGAAACCACCAGACTGTCTTCCAAAGTGTCTGTACCATTTTGCATTCCCACCAGCGATGAATGAGAATTCCTGTTGCTCCCCATCCTTGACAGCATTTGACGTCAGTGTTCCAGATTTTTGGCCATTCTAATGTAGTGGCATCACCTTGCTGTTTTAATTTGCATTTTCTTAATGACATTTAATCTTTTCATATGTTTATTTGTCTTTGGAAAGTTCTCTTTAGTGACGTGTCAGGGTCTTCAGCTCATTTTTAAATCAGGTTGTTTTCTTACTGTTGAATTTTAAGAGTTTTTGTGCATGTTGGATAATAGTTTTTAGCTAATGTGTCTTTTGAAAACATTGTTTCCCAGTCTGTGTTTTATTTTCTCATTCTCTTAGCACTGTCTTTCACAGAGCATGCATTTTTAATTTTAACGATGGCCAGTTTATCAATTACTTCTATCATGTATCATGGCTTTAGTGTTATATTTAAAAAGTCATTGCTGTATGCAAATTTATCTAGGTTTTCTACTATGTTATCTTCCTGGAGTCTTACAGTTTTGCATTTTACATTTATGTCTATAATCCATTTTGAATTAATGTTTGTGAAAGATATAAGGTCTGGGTCTTGATTCTTTTGCGAAAAGATGTCCCATTGTTCCAGCATCATCTTCTGAAAAGATGATCTTTGCTTTATTAGATTGCCTTTGCTCCTTTGTTAAAGATCAGATGATTATATTTATGTGGGTCTATTCTCTTTTTTATTCTCTTTGCTTTTAAGTTTTTCAGGTTTTTGTTAATATATCGTTTATGTCAGAGATTATTTCCTCAGTTGATGTACCAGGTAAATGGAACTGTTATAAATAGGTATTTAGTAATGTTGTGGTAAGGTATGGTGTAAACTCTGTTGTCTTGTGATTAATTATATCTCAGTTTTTGAGTGAGTCTATGCCACTGGACTATTTCTCAATGTTTTCTTTTCCATTAGGTGGGACAGGGTTAGTAGTTACTTATTTATCTTTTCTTATGTGTCATCATTGGATCAGAATTTTGGATTTATTGAATATTGAATTTGATTAAATGCAGTACCAGATTTCAGTCACTATCTTTAAGTATTGAGTCCTTCATAAATTGGCATGATCTCATTTTCTCTAATCTCCTCTCTAATTTGACTTTTTTTGCATATTGTAGTGACTTTTTTGGCAATATCTATACTGATCAAAACCGTATTTCTGACCCTCTGAAGTAAAATGTTTGCCTCTTCTCTGTATGGAGCAATAGGCAGTTGTTTGTGTTCATAGTTGAGCTGCTTGAGAATGTTGTGGATTTGTAAAGAAAAATTGCATGATTAGCATTTGAAAGGAATAGCTGTAAATTGTTAACCAATCTAGACAGTTGGTGATAGTTAATTTACCTCAATGCTACCTGGAAAAAAAAAACACACACACACAGGGTTGCCTGCAGTAAGAACTTAATGTGTTTTAAATTTTTCTGATAGGATAAATTGGCTTTCATTTCTAAAGATACTATTAGACTTGCATTCATTTATGTAGAAATGTTTGTATGTTACATGGGCAGACATTAAGCAGAGTTTTCATTGACATCAATTATATTTAATTCAGGATACATGTTTAATAATTAAGATCTCTTTTAACTAATACAATAAGGATGCTACTAGAAAAATAAATGCAGAGAAAGACCATTCTGAGGCAGACATTTTTCTGTTTTACAGTTTTTGAGGAAATGGAAAATTGTACTCTAAAGACCCTCTATCTATTATAAACATAAGGACAAAATTACAGCTTTGTTTTAATATGTGATTTTAAATATTGTGTGTGTTGGGAGCGTCAAGAGTAAAGTGGGGGAATGAACGTTATCAAGTTATGAGTGCCCTTATTTCAGGGACAATCACTTCAACTATGGTAAAATCTTTGAAGACAAGAGGAGTGTTTTGAAAACAACAGTGGGTGTGTGTGTGTGTGTGTGTGTGTGTGTGTGTGTGTGTGTGTGTGTATTTCTTGGGGAGAGGTTACAGATAGTAGGCACTCATCATTATTTCCAATATATTATAATTTGTCAGGCTGTTGATTTACTCAAAGTTTTGTATTTCCCAGAAAAAAAAGACATGTTTTGTTTATACTGTAGAAATGTAGGCATCATGAAGAAAAAGAATGTTTATGAAATGCTCTGTAGACATTTAAATCTTTTGTGACAGCAAAGAGGAAAAAGCAGCCAGCAAAACGAATAGCTTTGCTCTAGTGAGCAAGTACACCATGACTATGTATGGCTTTCTTTGTGCCTTTTCTGTGTGTCCTCTTGATAAATCATAAGCAATTCTTTTTCTCTATATGTTGGTGAGGAAGGGATGGAAAAATACATGCTCACTGATTCTGTTAACAAAAAGTCAATGATGAGTTTTTTAAAATCCAAACGTAACACTTGAGTTAATTTAACTTCACTGAGTTTGACTACATTTTGTCTTTCTACTCTTAATAAAAGATTTTCTGCTGTCATTTTCCTGAGGTTTGAAGGAGAAGTTTGCTGACCCCCAAGGACTACTCTCCCATTTGCATTAGTTAGACATGGCTCCTGTGGTTCTGTCATGGCACCCTGGAGTTTTCCTGACACTCCATGTCATTGATGTACTTATTTCCCTTTTGGTTCTCTGGCTGTTTGGAATGGGATGGCACCTGTCAGGGATCTGGCTGGGTTGCTTATGTGCTGTCATGTTTCCTGGCCACCTTGTCTAGGGAGGCAGATTTAGAAGGAACTGACCATACAGAAACTTTTATGTATTGTTAAGCTGGTCTACAAAAATGAATCATCAGAAGACATTTAATGCATCAGGGACAAAAATAAACAGAAACTCTTTCATACTTTCATTTTTTACACGAAAGTATTAATTTGTAATTGGCAAATCATTTCTTGAGCACCTGATATACCTAAGATAAAGTTCTAGACCCAGTGAAAAACATGTAAAGAATAAGATATAAAATCTCTGTTCAGGGATTAAGAATTTTGTGATTGACCATATTCTAAGGTGTAAATTGCTATATAAGGAGTCAATGGGATCTCAGAGATAAAAGCATCAGGAGCATTAAGAAAGTTTTCATGACTTTATAATTTTCTTGAGCTTTTTTTCTTTTTTCAGGTTTTCAATTGCAGTAACCAGGAGAGCTAACTCAAATGGGCTTAAAGAAAAAAGATAATTTTTTCATTTAAGTAACCAAAAAGTCCAGTAATAGATGGAATGGTTTGCAGGCATAGCTTCATCAGGACTCCACAATTCTGTAATTCTTTCACATTCTTATGAAGAATAAATAAGAAAATAAATGAAAACACTGTACATAAAAAGAGAGTAGTTAATAAATGGTAAAAAATTTATTATCAGTATTTTTATAGGTATATACATATTTAGTGTAAAAATTTTAATATTCATAACTAATTCTACTTTCCTGTCCTACTGCTCAACTAACATTTTTTTTAAACTGTTGGAAATATGTGGCAATGTAAAAGCTTTGAAATCATAGAAATTTTATAATAAAAATAAAATAATACAACCATTTATTGAGTCAACTTTTATTAATAATATCCACATTTTAAAGGCATACAAATATTTATTTTATGGAAAACGGTTTTATATATATTCTCAATAACACTTTTAATAATAATTCAATATAAATTGGTAATTAATCATCTTAGTAATAAAATACATAAATATCCTGGTAGTAAGTTTATAGGAATTTTTTTTTTTAGTTTTTTAAATGATTCATGCCATAGTGAAGTAAATACCATGCATTTTTTCCTTATAAGTGGCAATACTTCTACTGATTCTTACTGGCACTTTGGAAACTTACTGTAAAGAATAATTTGAAGAGATATTAAGAGATGAAAACTGGATTCTGAGATATCATCTACAAATAAACCTAGAAAGAAAATAAGCAATATCACAATATCATTTAAAGCCCACCCCACTTATAAAATTTTTATAATCTTCAAGCTTAAAATAATTCAGAATGAAATGCATTAATTATCATAGCTTTGTGTCTCTGGACCAGTCATTTTCCCATCTCTATTCCCAGGTTAAAATGTGTGTAACTCAGGTTGGGCTAGCCCTAAACAGTCTGATTCTGTGAACTACCATTCACAATACACCATGTTCTATATGATATTCCCAGAATGCTATGCCAGTAGTAGTGACTCATTAATAGCATCTCATTAATAGCCAGTATAAACCCCCTGACTCTAGCTTAAGAAATTTTTCCACCCTTGTTTCTTTCTGTTCACTTTAAGCACTACCATCTTCAATAGGATTTCATCTTCCCTAGTTTCAGAAGTAACTGATGTTGAATCTTGGTTCTACATCATTTGTCATGTTTGAACTAGACCATCTAACTTTTGACTGTATGTCTAACGATGATTCTGATAGTTACTTCTCAGTCTGTGCCTGCAGCCTCAGCTGGAGGTTCTGGTTCTGGTATTGACCTAGTAGAGTGTCCAGGGCAGTGTCAAGAATCCAGGATGAGAGTTTCATAGAACTGCATCATTAAGGTTTTGTTTGTTCATTTGATATAAAAGATTATTATTGTTGTGATAGCAATAATACTTTCTATTTCTGGACTGCTTTTTGATTTACAAAGCACTTTCATAAATTTTATCCTAAAGACTATTATATGAAAAAAATATATATTCATTTTCCTATCTTATAGACTATAAAAACAAAATTTGAGAGGTAGGTATCCTGCTCAAGATCACATAAGATAATAAATGGCAAACTTAGAAATCTAAACAGGTTTTACAGATAGATGGTGTTTTTACTTTATAATTTCCTAAGCAGTTATGCCTGTGTGCAAAGAAGAACTGTCTGATTATGCTACTTCTACCGAGACTTACGTGCTCTGTGGGTATGTGTGTGTTTACATGGTGTGTGGTGTGTTGAATTTAGAAAGGAAAAATACCAATGAGATACACCTAGATGATATGTTGGAGTAAGAGAGTTACATGGGTTTCACTGTATAAATTAAAGACCCAATATAAATACTTTTATAGCCCGGGATATAAAACAAAAGCAAACTAAATTATAGAGGAAAGAGAAAGCAATGCTTATTTGCAACTCATATTTAATACGTTTTATTATCAGAAATGGTGCACCTAAAAGAGTGCCTTCTGGATCAAAAATGGGGGTAAATTGGCCTATTCACCAATTACTGTTATTATCTAGCTGACACACAAAGTCAAATGAGGATTACAGGCAAGACCTCCAGGTAGGGGAGGGACTTTCTCTCTTTTTCATTTGTATAGTTCCTTGCAATTTACAAATACTTTTTTTCACATTTTGTTTTAAATATTTCTAATAGCAATCTGTGTAGCAGAATTTGTAATTTTTGTTTTATAGAAGTTACAACTGAACACTAGATAAATTTAGTGATTTGACTAAGGTCACGGTTAATGGGAAAGATTGATGCAAAGGAAAAGGTCATATTATTCATTAAATCATGTAAATCCTAAATCACATCCCCAGTTCTTGACCTATGAGATTTTCCACGTTTAGATTTATTCTACTTTCTCCTGGAAATTAGGTTTGAGTGGCCATCCCCTTAATGTATGGAAATAAGTTTAGAGGGGGAATGCTTCATTCTGCAAACAATTGGATATATCCTAAAATTTTAGCCCGAAAACAATCCACTATCAGCTATATATTTTTTTAAACATCTAATGACAATTTGATATTCTAAACATTTTCAGTTGTACCCAGGAAAACAAAATTAAATTTATGGGAATTAGGGAATTAGGAATTAGAAGTGTGTAGGATATATAATATGACTTTGAAAAATATTAGAGTTTTTCTTTTCATGAACTTCTAGAATACTCTAAGTTGCCTCATAAGGCAAGTATATTTTACTAGTTCAGACTCCCTTGGTCTTAGTGAGTTTGAATTAGATTTGAATTATAGTGTACTTTGTTGTATGGGTCCTCTCTTTTGTCACACTGTCCACTTTTTTAACTATTAGAAACCAATGCCTCTTTTATAAACATAAAACATGCCACTTTTCTTTAATATGATTTAAAATTACTTTAGGTTACCCAATGCCAAAAATTCCCAAGCAGACCAATATCTCTATGTGGGGATGATGATTCAGAGATCTGTTCCTGCTGATTCTTTGGCTGAGGCTCCTGGCACTTCAGTGTAGTGGTTATAATTTTAATGGTAAAGAAGGAAGAAGAGAATAACTAGGAAAGTTGTTACAGTAATGTAAGATAGATTGTTTTTATTTTTATTTTTTTGTTGGGAGGATTGGTAAGGTGATCTTTTATCAACCTTAGAAAAATATATTCCTTTGAACTAGGCTTGGAAAATTTGATTGCATGTTCCCATGATACCAGAATACCTCAAGGCGTTAGTGATATTGCCTGATAGTTTGTAAGGCAACAGGAGGGAGGGTCCTACTGGCTGTATAAAAATCATTCGTGTCACAGAAAACAGACATTTGGGGAGATAAGAAGAGGTGTTTAAAAATAAAGAATGAAGAAAAAGGAATATCAATGGCTCATGTTTCAGTAATGGTGTAAGGCTATAATGGTATAAGGGAGCAGAACGGTGTAAGGAGGAAGGATGAAGCCACTATAATAGGAAGTTCAGGGTGTCAGGGAGATTGGGTTATAAAATAAGGAGCAGGAGTAGAGGTTCACGGATGACTTCCTTTTAGCCTCAGGGCTCATTTCTCCTGCTGCATTGAATGAGGAATGGGTGTCAGAATCAACCTTGATTAATTAAGCAAGCTGCCCCTTTTCTCATGCACTAAAGCACTACAGGATGGGGTGACCCAGGAACCTTATTTCTAGGCCTTGTTCCTGGGACTATGAGTACCCCTTCCTCAAATGACAGCAGTGCCAAAAGGTGCTGCTTCCTGTCATGTCCATGCACGTAGTTCATTTCACTCTGTCTATTAACATCTCGCCCTTGTTCAGAGCAATGATGTTACATAAAACTAAGTTATTATGTAAAAGCTGTGTGCTGCTGTTGCTGGTAATTAGAAACTTCCAATTTTATGTGGCCCAGTGGAACAAAGTAGGCGTTCTAGCATTTAGTGGTGTATCACATTTGGTTTAGAAGAAAGGCACATTTAAGGTGAGTTTGGGTGCTTACTTATATCTTTTGACCTATAAGGATCTTATGTAACGTTTAAACTGTTTAGAGGCAGATGCTAACTAACTTCAACTTGGATAATTATAGGGACAATACTAGGAACTAAATAGTGTAAAATGATGTAACATCTGGTTTTTTAAAAAATGAGCTATCTTTATATTAAGCATTATACTCAGTCTATTAGAGTTTTTTAAAAGTTTAAGACAGTTCCTTCCTTTAAAGAGATTATATTTATTATGTCATATTTGTTAATGGGGATAACAGTTATGGAGATGCCTGTATTACAAGACAGACTATGATAAGTATTAAAAAAAGAGTATAAGAAAATGTCATAAAAGATTTTAGAAAAGCAATAAATCAGGAAAAGCTTCATGCAGGAGGTGTTATTTAAGATGGGCATTGAGAAGCAGTGATCTGGGAAGGAACTGTCTATTTTACAGTGATAATAATAAAAAAAACTTGGGGTAGAAAATTGCAAAGTGGCCTTGGAGAATAGAAAATAGTTTTACTTGTTTTAGAGTTGAGAATATCAGCTTAGTGTGTGTATACTTCTGAACTCTACTTACAACTTACTAATGTAGAATATCTGGAGATGAGACGAAATAGTCTCTCTCGTCCCTTTAACTCCTCAGCTTTGGAATCTACCTGAGCATAGCTGATGTATAAGAGAATATCAAGAGATGAGACTGGAATTTAGGTAGATGGGAGACATATTGTGGAGTGTGATATTTTTTCCCAGTAAACTCTTATTAGGTAACCACTGGATTGTAATAAACTTGCACATTGGAATGTACTTGCACATTAGAGGATGCAAAGATGACTGATAGAATCCCTGCACTCTGAAGACTCAGAGTCTTATAAAATGAACACAGAAATAATTATAATTTAAGATAGAGTGTGATATATAGGGGCATCAAAGAGAAATTCCTACTATATTTCGAATATGAATCAAACTTTTTTGGCTTTCACTCATTTGAGCTGCACAGCCCCTTGATAACTCAAAGAATACGTAATGTAACATAATGAAAGTACTTTGAAAACTGATGAGCACTATAAAAATTTATCTAGAATCAATTTAAAAATAAGAGAAACCGTAGGACTAGGACAAATTAAGAGCTTAGTTATTGCATAAATATAGGCAAGATGCTTAAATTTTGTTGCAAGTAATAGCTATCAATGAAAAATTCTAGCAAAGAAACAGGAAAAGGTCATTTCTACAGTATAAACGGGATGGTATTGAAGTGGTGTGTTATTGATAGTTTAATTGAATTTTTGATGAAGAGCTGAAGTATACACAATCTGAACTTCATAGATCTAGAGTAAATACTTGCTGACCTTGCACAGGAAAAGGAAAAATAACAACTTTTTTCAGTGTGGTGTCTGGGCATCTGAATTCAACAGATTGATTACCTAATACCAACCTAGAGAAATGAGATTTCAGCTTCAATCTCTTACATGTCTTTTATCTTTGATTGGTTTCATGCTTAAAGACTTATTCCCAAGCATTGATACCTGTCTTTAATATAGGCTGTAATAGTAATAAGAGAATATGAACAGATTAACACATATCTATTTGCATTCTGGGAAAAATAATTTCAAGTCCATGGACCAGTTATGTTATGTTAATTTCCAGAGACTACAGCCTAATGGCTAGTAGTCTCAATATAAAAGATATATCTTCATTTCATATTGGAACAAAAGACAGATTATGAGTATACATTTTTATTGTATTCATCAATTTTAAAAAGATTGCCCTATATGTTATCCTTCAGTTACCACTGACCAAGGGGCTGGGTTGTCTCAAATGAACGAAGGTGATTAAATATTTGTTTCTGCTGTACAAAGTACAGCAGAAATTTCTCTCTGATACTCCCATATATCACACTCTGTCTTTTATTATGATTATTTATGTGTTTATTTCTCTCTGCAGGCTAATTTCTCAGAGTGCAGAGATTCTATCCTATTCATCTTTGCATCCCCAGAAGTATCTGGCATAATATTTTTCAGAGTGTTGATTTTGTGTAAATGTTTGTTGATATGAACAGAATTAAATAAACAAATTATTTAGTCATTGGTGAAAATTGGCAAAGATATCCAGAGACTGGTTCTCTACACAGAAATGAGTTTGACTTTTAATGTTGTTGTATCATTTAATACTCACAATGTTTCTATAAGATAGACATTTTTATTGTTCTCATTATACCAATATTGAAACTAAGCTACAAAGAGTTAAAGAGTTTTCTAAGGTTACACAGGTAGAAAATAACATAGCCAAGATGCACACCTAATGTGATGCCAGGGGCTGAGCTCTTAACCACTTTGCTGTTGCTCATGTTGATTCCATCAACATGACTTTTGCAACTGTAATAAACTCCTGTATTTGTGAAACGATTTCTACAATGCAGAGACTCTATATGTTATGTAATTGCTGTCACAGAACAACTGTGGAAAGTCAGCAGGGAAAGTATCGTGTTTATAATACAGGTGAAGAAACTAACGCTCAGGGAGGCTGTGATTTCTTCCAGAGTCATGGAGTTCATAACTGGAAGAGCCTGCACTAGGATAATGCTGTTATGATTCCAGTTCAACTTGATTTCTTCATTTGTATTCTGGGGATACTATACTGCAATGTTGTGTGAGTAATCAAAGTAAAGTAACTTACCACAAAATATGCATCCAGTAAGTGTTTCCTTTCCAACTATTATTATGCCATGCTACCTTTATATTACCCAATGATTAATACTAATAGCATCTCTCAAAACAAAAGCACATTTCTCTCTCAAGATTGGGTTTAGAATTCTATAATACTTCCACTTGGGTAAAGTTTTATTTTTTTTGATCATGTCATCTATTTTTTTTCTCTCCTATGATCAAGCTTGACTATTAATGATTCTACTTGATCATTGCTCACATTGAGAATATAAATATAAATTATTAAAAATACACTTCTAATTCCCTATTCATATCCTGTTTCTATTATGTTCTGAAATCAACAATTGTAGTAACTGGTATACCTTTCATAATTTATTTTGTTGATGTAGTTCTTAGTTTCTTTGCTTCTACTTTTTATACTTGGTCAACTTACAAAATCATTGAAAACTTCATTTAAATTTTATTCTAGTTGTTTCATGTTTATCTATGATATTTTACTAATAGCTTAACAAGAGTGTCCTCTTTGACTCTCTCAAATACTGACATCTAGTTCTCCAAATATTGGTTGACTTAATGTGTTTGCTGAATGTTTTTGAGATTGTTGACCATGTTAAAAGCACTAGAAATGAGTGTGAATTTTGTCTTAAATAGGCAATACTGTATTCTCTGAGACTCATATAAGAAGGAGATAGTGTAGCTAATTTTGTTAATGTATGGTTGCTCGATTATTGTTGGCTTAATTACTCTGAATCTGCTTCTTCCCTCGTAAAATACAATTGTATTCATTCGCTTGTTTTTTAAATAGATATTTATAGGATGCTTTCTATGTACTAGGCATTAAGACAATCATTAGATAATAATAATAATGAAAACATTAATAGTAATAACAATAATGATCCTTATACAGTTATTGATGAAATTATATTAGAGATGTGGGATAGTACATACCACAAGTGCACCATAAATGTCTGATAAGTTTCAAATTATTTTATGAATACATTGTAATTTTCAAAAAACAGGATTTCACTCAGAACCATTTCAAATTTAAGTGAATACTTGCCTTAGGTTTTAATTTTTTCATATCATTATACATTCATATGCTTTGAAATATAACTTACCTGTAGATTCAGTGCAACAACCCAGTGCTGCATGTGTCTTCAAGACCTGCATCAAATCATGACCAGCAGTAAATGAGCATCTGCTATGAAATGCACATGCAAATCTGACTAAAGAATCATAAGAGCCAAACTCCTTTAGCAATTTGGATTTCACTTTTTTAACTTTCTGTTTTGAGTCTTATTTAGTAAAACTTTAATTATATAGTTCTTCTTTTGGATATTTTATAACCCTTGGGAATATTTTTCCATAGTTAACTTTTCAAATTCATTATTTTTAGCTAATATTTTATTTCCTCAAATTACTGAAATACTTTGCTTCTTTGAAGGCTGACAAAAAATATTATGTATTGTTTTGTTTTTATGATTAGTCAAGTCATAAATTTAGAGTGAATTTTAGGCTGGAATTTCATGCATAAAGTATTAGATAAATGTTAAGTATTCAATACCATTTGTTAGTGGTTGCTACTTTATATTATTATGTGATTCACTGTAAAAGCTTGGTTAATTTTTCCTGATTTATGTTGAAGCTTAAAATAAACTACAAAATCAGTGTGATATTTTAAATTAATACAATGAAATAATACTCAGCTTTCAAAAAATATTGAGTTAAACCTTTGTATACAAATATGGAAAAAGGAGCCACTATATTCTGTTAAGTGAAAAACATACATTTAACAACACCATATACAATATATTCCAGTTTGTTTAAAATTAGACATCAAAATATATGGAAGAACACACAAAAATTTTTGTTTGTCTCTGTAGAGGAGAACTGAATCTGTGGCCTATGAAAGAGGCTTACTGTTGTGGTTTTAATTTTTTTACTCTGTACAGGTATTACTTTTTGAATTAAAAATAAAACTTAAAAAAAGGAATAAAATAATACATGAAGCTCGTGAAAAATAAAAACCGCAATAAAAACATTATTTGCCTTATTAATTGATCCTTTTTATTAATCTTTTGATTTTAGAACCAATAAGTTGCAGGTTATCCAGTCTAATTCTCAACTTTGCAACTACTGAAAGAGAGGTTAAGTGAATAGACTAGAGTAGTTTAGGTTAATGGCTAAGTAAGGATAAGGATCTTGGTCCAGTGCAGTTTGCTGGTTAATTGGAACTTTCACATCATGGTAGATTCTCCCTTACTGTGTCTTTTCCTTCTTTCATTTTGAGTTTTGATTTTTCTCTAATGTTTATAAGAAGATACCATGTCCAATCATATCTTTCAGTAGATCTCCTTTTGTAAATATAGAAGTAACACAAATGCAAATTATTTTGTGGAGCTAGATACACTGATTCTATAATTTACATGGAGAGGCAAAAAGCTCAGAATAGCCAATGCAATATTGAAGGAGAAGAACAAAGTTAGAAGACTGACACTACCCAACTTCAACACTTACTATAAAGGTACAGTAATCATGAGTGTGGTATTGTCAAAAGAATAGACAATTAGATAAATGTGACAGAATAAAGAGCCTATAAATAGACCAACATAAATATAGTCGACTAAACTTTGACAAAGGAGCAAGGCAATCCAATGGAACAAAGAGTCTTTTGAGCAAATGGTGCTAGAAAAAGTAGACATCTACATGTAAATAAAATAAATAAAATAAATAAAATAAAATAAAATAAATATATCAACACATAGACCTTACACCTTTCACAAAAATTAACTCAAAATGTATCACAGAGCTAACATAGGAGAAAACCTAGATGATCTTGGGTGTGGTGATAAAATACCAAAGGAATGATTTATGATAGAAATAATTGATAAGCTGGACTTCATTAAATTAAAAATATTTGTTCAATGAAAGACAATGTCAAGAGAATGAGAAGACAAACCCTGAACTCGAATATATATGGCAACTTTATTCATATTTACCCAAACTTTGATGCAACCAATATGTCCTTTAGTAGGCGAATGCATAAATAAACTGTGATATGTCCATACAATGAAATATTTTTCATCACTAAACAGAAATGAGCTATCAAGCCATGAAAAGACATAGAGTCACCTTAAATGCATATTTCTAAGTGAAAGAAGTCAGTCTGAAAGGAGAATATACTATATGATTCCAACTCTATGAAATTCCGGAAAAGGCAAAATTATGGAGATAGTAAAAAGATCAGTGGTTGTCAGGTGTTTGGGTTAGGAGGAATGATAAATAGAACACAGATGATTTTTAATACAGTGAAAATACTCTGTATTATGCTAAAATAATGGGTACAAGTCATTATATATTCATTCAAACTCTGTATAGAATGTACAACATTAAGAGTGAACCCTAATCTAAAATACGAACTTTAGGTGATTATGATGTGTCAGTGTAGGTTCATTAGTTGTAACAAATGTACCACTCTGGTGGGGATGTTGGTAATGAGAGAGGCTATGCATATTTGGGGGAAGCAGTTATATTGAAAATCTGTGTACTTTTCTCTAAATTTTGCTGTGGACCTAAAACTGCTCTAAAAAATAAAGTTTTAGTAAAGAAAACAGCAAAAAACTTACATCGATAGTACTTTTTTTTCAATATCTTCTGCTCCGTCAAGTAACAGAGATAAGACTCATTCCTAGTGCAAATAGCCATGCTTATAAAAAAAGGAAGCCTCCAGAAGTAAATAAAATAGCTCCAGAACAAAAAATATTATCTCTACATGTAGATATTAGATGCTTTTAGTCATTATGATACTAGTTACAGGTTGAACAAATATTTTAATTCTCATATTGTTTATTTTGGTACTGTAAAAACTATACAAACACATGTGTATACATACAGACACCACATTGCACTATATTAAGATCCCATGAGATTAAAAATACTCTGATTTGGATTGAAACATAGGAGTTGGACATACAGCCACTCCATTTAAAGAAAGGATTTCTCATGAATCACCAATGTCAAACAATATTTTTTCTTAAATTGTAATATCACTTGTTTATCACTTAAGTTTTTGCAGACATACAAGTCTAATAAACTTCACATGCTTAAACCTCAATGTAAGTATAAAACAAAACAAATTTAAAAATCAAATGCAAACAATATCAATATCAAACCAATAAAAACTAACAATTTAATTTAATGTGACTGAAGCTTGAAATTATCACATTGTTGAAACCATTTTGTGGTTGTAGAGATGACTGGCATAGTGTAGGTTTTGTTAAATTCAATGTAACTAGGTTCTCCACTTTGTGCTGGGATATAACATGATGCAAATATTCTCTCCTCTCCTCTCCTCTCCTCTCCTCTCCTCTCCTCTCCTCTCCTCTC
>NW_011888824.1:9607760-9610608 GCF_000151845.1 Pteropus vampyrus | reverse complement strand
TGTGTGTGTGTGTGTGTGTGTGTGTGTGTGTGTGTGTGTTTGCATTCGTATGTCTTTGTTTTTAATAGAGTGAAGTTTTGCCTGTCAATAGGTGTTAACAGCTCCTTCTCAAGTTGAAGGGAAGTTAGAGTTGAATTTAAGCCCTTGTAATCAGAGCAGAGAGTCCGTGAGCTCTTCTAGTTGACATGGGTTCTATTGTCTTGACCTTTGTAAGAGTTCCTGGAGAAAATGATGAGATACTGCATTGCCTTTTACTTTCAGGGAACTGAAAGCCCCAAGTAGAAATAAGGAACTGGGAGATATAAGCCATTGTTCCCTGGTCATCTAAGTGCACAATTTTCTTGTCATCACAATATATCACTCTGTACATTATGACACCAAACTCCACATTTCTTGGTCTCTCTTTGGAGTGTTTTTCATTGGTCATAAATAAACAAAGAGAATGAGAAAGGCTCCCTTGAATTTCCATAGTTAGGTCCCATGCTCTCTTTAGTTCTGACATTGTCTTTGAAAACAAAATGATGAATTCAAACATAACAGTGTATTGAATCCCAAAACTTCCTGTAAATTTCCTTCCTTGCTCTGTTCAAAGCACCCATATTTTCTGTCTATTGTTGTGCTACATTAAGGAATCTCAATGCATTTTCCCTCTGAATGTCCTTGTCTGTACTGACTCTTCTTATGTTTCATCTTCTTTTGTTAAGTTTTGTTTTATTTCTGAGATTGAATTCTCAACCTTATAAAGAGGAAGTGGCCTCACTTATTTTCCTTTATTCTCTTTTGAGAGTGGTCACAGCATGTATTTTAGTTAGGTTTTACTTGGCAACTATATTCTGAATGATTCAGATAAGTTGTTTTCTAATTGCATCGTATCTTAGCTATCTAGAGACCTCAAAAACTAAGCTTTTGCAAGTAAATGCAAGTCTATTTATTTTGCTGTTAACTTTTGCTGTAATATCTCCTGGAAACTAATATTTTATTGAAATGTAGGCTAAATTCACTCAGCATATCTTATTGTGCCTTTAACCATATACATCTAGTATTAAAGAACAGAAACCTATGACCCAAGTCCCTACCTAAAAGGGATATTGTAGTTGAGTGAAAAATATTAGAACTTAAAAACAAAACTAACAATACTAATGTAACTGTATTTTAAAAGAATCTTGATAAAAAAAAGGAACCTCGCATATATCAAATATGAGTGTAAGAGTAGCTCTACCCTTACAATCATGTGATAAGTGAGATTATAGTTAAGCTATTCTGAGCTTATAAAACTATAATGATTATAAATTCCAGTTGGCCTGTGAAAGGAGAAAGGGAGATAACTACAAATTCAGAATCAGAAAAAACTTGGGATCAGAACTGGCCCCAGGGACTAGAATGTCTATAGAACTGAAGACCAAGGTGGATATAGGGAGGGTAGAGTGAGAGAAGATTGGATCGTATATCCTGGATGGGTCTCATAACCCTGGGAATAGATCCAGACCAGATTCATTTCATATTCAAGACCAGCTTGCCCAGTCCATCGTTAAATGCTGTAGTTCAAAGGGAATGTGCCTTGGCATTAGAGACCTGAGTTTGTATCATGCATCGGCCACTTCTCAACTATGTCACAATGACTTATTTTTCTCAATTATAAAATTTGGGTGATGGCTATGCGGTAATGTCATAAGGTAGAGTTCTTCATAGGATTCTAGGCACACGGGAGGTGCTCACTAAATGGTGGATATAATTTTTGTTGAAGTAAAGAAACTGGATCTTGTATATTCTAAAACTTGTCATTGTGAGCCCATCTTTAAATAAACTTTTTATGTTTTACTATTTTGCATTTTGATATTTTTCTACCTTAATATTTTGGCTTTCTTTTCCATTGCTACAATTTTCCTAATGAGGTTACAATTTAAAAGAAAGAATTATTTCTTAGCTCAAACTAAGGAGAAAAATAATTCGCTGTCAGGACCAGAGAATGAAATGATTTTAAAGTACAAATATGGGTGGGTTAGGGTGGCATCAATAATCTGGCTGGAAAATGGAGGAAATGAAGAGAATTGAAGGTAAAAATGATATAGAGAGTGGTAAATTCAGGTGCAATGTGATTTCCAGTCCATCTCCACTTGAGCTATTTATTTTCTTATTTTTTTCTTTTGATACTCTTTGTTGTTTGAGAAAGTCAAAGTGGGGCAAATTGGTCTTGTTATTAGGAGTTCTAGAAGTTTTACTTGCCCAAATTATTGGATATTATGCACACTCAAGAGAACTGTTAAGTCAAGTATTGTGAGAGCAGAATCGGACAGATTTTGGGACAAATCATATGAAGCCATAATAAGGGAGGGGAGAGAAGACAGAAAATGTCTAAAGAGTGGTCCTTAACCCTGGGTGTATATTACAGTCATTTTTGGTCCTTTAAAAAACACTGAGGCTTGGGCCCCACATTCAGCAACTTTGATACAATAGGTCTAGGTGGGATCTGGGCACTGAGAGTTTTCAGAAACTTCCTGGGTGATTCTAAAACCCAGCCAGGAATAAGAGCCATTGGTCTAAATGAAGTTTAGGGCAGGTGGTTTTCAGATGCTTTTCTGCCCTTTGTCAATAGAAGCTGGGAATATGAGTACAATGCAAACATACATGCATGTGTGCATGTGTTCACGCTCCGACCCCCAACAGAGTTCAGCTAAAAATTTAATCCTATTATTATTCCAGATCTTTGTAGCATGTGTATGTAACTGGGCAAGCTATGTTTAAAGGGATGAACTAGACTTTTTTTAAAAAAAGAAATAAGGAAATGCACTCTGTACTTTTTTGATCCAGTTGAATTTTTAAATTTCAATCTTAGAGTTGGTAGAGAGTT
>NW_011888824.1:9607119-9607710 GCF_000151845.1 Pteropus vampyrus | reverse complement strand
TACCCTCAAGATTTTGAAAATGCAACATAATTTTTCTCTAGACAAATGATACAATGATGAATTAAAAATTATTATGTTTTTTTACATCTTACATCCTTCATTTCTTATTATGATTTTATATGAATCTAACTTCTTTTAATTACTTTCAAAAAGCTGTTAAGGTAATACAAATAGAAGCTTTGATTTCTTTTCATGATTTTGAAGAAAAGTTTTTAAAGTATATTAGATATTGGGAATTTTATCATAAACTTATTCAACCATCAGTGTATCTATAATAAATAAAATGTAGTCTTATCGATAATAATGTGGCAGAGGTAGTTATTAAATATTTTGAAGTCTAGTTTATTTATAGTTTAAACTGAAATAGAAATTGGCATGTTACCTAATGTCCTTTTTTCTATCATTTCATATATTTGCAGTTTAGTATCATAATAACATGACCTTTGATTTATTTCTTTTACTATTGCTCTGAATATTGTAAGTTTGTATTACAAATAAGAAGCCTTTTGAATCACTGATTTATTATTTAAATATATCCGTTCCAGTTTTGCCTTTGCTCATATCACCACAGCAGCCTCTTAGTGGAAGCCT
>NW_011888824.1:9600331-9604139 GCF_000151845.1 Pteropus vampyrus | reverse complement strand
GAGTCTGGGATACTGGATAATGTTCAACTGGGCATCCTAGAAAAAGAGTGCAAAAGGCATTTTTGCTCAGCTAGAGAAGTGGGGATATCAGAGATGAAGCGGTAAAGTCAAGTCTCAGAAAATGTAGCAGAAGTAGTAGATAATAATGCTCTAATAAGCATTATTATTATTATTATTATTTAGATGTAAGCAGGTAAGTAAAATTGGGATGTCAGTTTCCCAGCTGTTAGAGCTAAAATTATAGGAAGATCCTGATGGGCCTGAGAACTAAATAACCAAAAATGCTTCAAGAAAAATATTGAAGATTCAGTTTCAAAATATTGTATATATCAGTAGATAACAGTCAATGATGGCGTGATCCAAACAGAACCAGAAAAGAGGCAGCTTAAATTCAGATTAAAGAGCAATAGCTCAAATAGTGCAGGACTCTGTAAACAAATGGGATTTGGCATTTGTATTTCAAATAGCAGAAATGATAAAGTCTTGTAGTAATATAATATGTTCAGATACTTAAGAAATGATCACAACACTTTTGCCACTAGTTGTTTTCATCATTTGTTCACTTATTCTTTTCATTCACTTATTTATTTTGAGTGCCTACTATGTGGCAGATTTATAGACATTGGCTAATTCTTATTCTAGGCATTGAAATTTCCCTATTATTTTTTTTTTCAGAAGAAATATATTTGGATATTCAGATACTTACTATTTTATTTTTCTAACCATTTTTATTTATCTAGTAGTTTTTAATTGTCAAAGCACATATACGAGGAGGTAGCATAGCCTATGTGTCAGGTGGCAGATATGTAAAAAATCCCCCTCCCTAAGTCCTTATGTGAGTCTGGGAGTGTAATGTACTTTCAATGAGCTATGATGATCTATGACTTTTATTTTGGCATTTAGTGATAGTGTCATTCAGCATATCTCCTGATACCTCTTCTTCCTCGGCCACTCCCATCCTGTAACCCCACCGTCTTCAGTGGTTTACTTTGCATCTGAATTACGCATTGTGATTTACCTTTCCCTTGCTCTAGTTTTCTTGAGGTTGTCATTTTATCTCCTACTGGCCCCAGTTTAATATCTCACAACTAGTTAATGCTGGTAAAATTTGATGCTGTGTGTCTGACTAAAGCATTACCTTTATTGTAAAGCTGCTGATGGTAACCAACTTCACAGATCAAGTGAGATTTTGCCAATTAGTTCAGTATAACTCTTGACCAGAAGAAATGACTATTTTGTGTGTTTCAATGCCATTGCCATAAAATGTATGCCAGCAAAAATACTACGTGTTTTTATTTTCTTATGCCTTACCAGAAAATAATTCTGAGCTTATAGTGTCTATCTCAGAAAAATGGCTTTTCTATAATCTGGGATTCTTTGGTAGAATAATGGGAGATAATCATAATAAATATAAATAATTATAGCTAACATTTACTGAGGGCTTACCATGTGTCAGGTATGATTCTAAGTGCCTAACAGGTTTTATCTGATTTAATTCCACTATATGACATATGAAGCACGTACTGTTTAAGATAAGGAATGTTCCTGAGGTGATATAGCTAGTAAGTAGAACTCTGATGTAGAATACAAAGGGCAGTGAAGCACTGCCTAACCATACATGCAATAATTTACAAATAAAAAAACCCCTTCATTTTTTAAATAAAATCTACATTAAATTAAAAATACGTTTGTCTTGATACCTCCAAATTATGTTCATTTTTAATCTAAATTTAAAATAATTCTTAGGTTAAAAATATTAACTTAATATTATATGTACTTTGTGAATAATTCTATTAAACTACTTACTACTTGCAATATAGAGACCAGATTTACATATCTATACATAAACAAACAATCTCTTGTTTTAAGAAAACACTTATAATCTAGACTATGTTATATATCTATTTATTACACATTGCTTAATATGCTTGATAGAGTAAAGATCCAGACAGTCAACTTGGTGTTTTAAAATGGTAAGTTTGTCTTACATAACTCAACAAGGTACCAGTATTCTGTGGTAAAAAGAATAAAAGTAATTGGTTTAATATTTGGCATAATAATTCAATAAAATGTAGATTTCCTGGAAATATAATTTGCTTATTAAAGTTATTCTTTGAAAAGGAGAAATTGTTCTTTTCTCATACATATTGAGAAGTAAGTATTTTGCATGACAGCATACCCTGTATATATACTCTCTACAAAGATTCATATTTGAGAATTTTCAGCGTCTCGAGATCCCAGCAAGAGTGCCTGAGACTTATCCAAAAGCTATTAGGTTGTTCCTTTAAGGTGATCCTTCTCAAAAAGAGAGTCATATTTCCTTCAATGTTTACAAGATTTTTATTTTTAAGCAATTAGTTTTATTTAGAGTTTACAAAAGTCTTATGACTCTTAAGTGATTATTGAAGCATACAATAACTGATAGTTGTCAAATAACAGAACATGAAATCAAGGAACAAAAGGAATATCAGTTATAAACAAATGTTGTTTGCAGAGAGTATAGATATTTTTTGGTGTCACTGAGTCATGAAAAACTATTGGGTATATACAGTGAAATAACCAACAATGTTCTAAGACTTTGGACAAGATGGTGGAGTAAGTACATTTATCTACCTCTTCTCTTGCTCCAAATTCTTTGAGCTGATAAGAAAGATCTAAAACCAGTACTAATACTTCGATGGGTAGATTAAAAAAAAAATGAATTCCATCATTATATCAGATATTCTTAGAAATTCTTGAAAGGCAGAAATCAGTCTGAATTAGAACAAAGAAGAACAAAATGGTACTTGTAGGAGGGAACTGCTCCAAAGGCAGGATTGCTTTTAGGAGAACAGGCTTCTCAGAGTGAGTATGAGGTACAAATGTCGATACCAGAAGAATGCTTAAAATGAATAGCTTTGGAACTGTGTTTGGAACAGTTAGGTGTGTTGATTCTTCCTTTTTCCTCTGACCATGCTAGGCTCCAGGTATCAAAAATATTTGCATCAAAACTAAATTAATAAATATTTGTACTAGATACAGAGAGTTAATGAAAGTCAATGGACAGTTGCTAACCTACAAAAAAATGAAAATAATTCCTTTCTCTGAAATGGAAGAAAAAAGACAAACAACTCTAATGCAGTAAATCATGTTCCCTTCCCCAAATCATCACAGATGGCCTATAATGAACAGAATCATATCTGCATAAGACCTATGGGCATCTTAAATGCAAAAATAAGCAATTACTCAACAATCACTAAGGTTTTGATTGAAACTAAAACCATCAATTGGTGCTATCAAAATCAATAAAAGAAGAATGAATTCCTGAGAAAGAGAATTAGCATAGAAAAGAGAATAATTTCAATTAAGTGTAGTGAAAAATTTGTGATAAATTTGGGAGGATTTTGCATCCTTAAAATTCCTGGAAATTAAAAATGATAGCTGAAATTTTAAAACTTTCAAAAGAGAGAATGTATAAAGTAAAAGATGGTCTGGAAGAAAACAAAAAAGATATTTTCACAGAATGTAATACAAAAGGGCGAACAGTTTAAAAAAGAGTAAAACTGAGACATAAATAGAAAATTAAGATTTTTAAACATCTGCTTAATGGATATAGAGAACAAAGGTAAAGTAAAAGAAGAAATAAGTGATGAATAATGAAAGATTATTTCAAAAGACTAAGAAAATATATGCATTTTGGTGAAAGATCTTGCTGAACATGGAATAAAATGAATGAAAGAAAAAGAGATCCTGACAAAATGTGGTGAAATGTTAAAATATTATGGATGAAATAAAACCCAAAGAGGTCTAGGAAAGTAAAACATTTCCT
>NW_011888824.1:9597727-9600281 GCF_000151845.1 Pteropus vampyrus | reverse complement strand
AGGTTTTACATCAAATCTTGGCCAGATCCAGTTTTATAGGTCAACCTGACAGGGATTAAATTAATTTATTACTTCTGGAAAATAAACGATGTCTTCATTCTGTTTAGATATAGAACCAATTCTATAGATGGGTATTCTTGTGGAATATCATTATACTTAATTCAAACCTGCAAATTTGAAATTAGAGAAATTTGGACAATAATTTTTTTGACCTTTAATGGGATCTCCTATGCTGGTAATCAATAAACATATATGATCATTATAAAAATGAGAATTTAGATTTCTTTATTTTAATATCAGTTCCTGATAGGGATCAAAATATTTTATTTTACTGCTTTTAATAATGTATCTGTTAACTGCTATATCTAGTGATAGGCTTCCCTACCCCCCTTTTATTTTCCCTTGCCATTATTTTCCTACCCAGAATTCGGTTTTGAGGCTCTTATCAGCTTTTTCATTAAGATGTTTTCACAATCAACAGAAAACAACAACCAAATAAGAGCCTAATGTCCTTGCAATTTCCTGATTCCAAATACAGCATCTCAGGGCAGTGGGGGAGATATCTTTGGTCTCTCTGGTAACCTCACATTTTGAAAAGTGAACATTAGGATGAATTTGAGATACAGCTTTATGTTTTATTAATTGTATTTTCCCCTTTTTGTCTTCTATTTTTGCCATGATGTCTCTCAATATTCCCTTCTGTGTTTCTACAAGGTGGCTCTTGCTCTTTATAGGACAGTCACTGTGTGTGTGTGTGTGTGTGTGTGTGTGTGTGTGTGTGTGTGTGTGTGTTTGCATTCGTATGTCTTTGTTTTTAATAGAGTGAAGTTTTGCCTGTCAATAGGTGTTAACAGCTCCTTCTCAAGTTGAAGGGAAGTTAGAGTTGAATTTAAGCCCTTGTAATCAGAGCAGAGAGTCCGTGAGCTCTTCTAGTTGACATGGGTTCTATTGTCTTGACCTTTGTAAGAGTTCCTGGAGAAAATGATGAGATACTGCATTGCCTTTTACTTTCAGGGAACTGAAAGCCCCAAGTAGAAATAAGGAACTGGGAGATATAAGCCATTGTTCCCTGGTCATCTAAGTGCACAATTTTCTTGTCATCACAATATATCACTCTGTACATTATGACACCAAACTCCACATTTCTTGGTCTCTCTTTGGAGTGTTTTTCATTGGTCATAAATAAACAAAGAGAATGAGAAAGGCTCCCTTGAATTTCCATAGTTAGGTCCCATGCTCTCTTTAGTTCTGACATTGTCTTTGAAAACAAAATGATGAATTCAAACATAACAGTGTATTGAATCCCAAAACTTCCTGTAAATTTCCTTCCTTGCTCTGTTCAAAGCACCCATATTTTCTGTCTATTGTTGTGCTACATTAAGGAATCTCAATGCATTTTCCCTCTGAATGTCCTTGTCTGTACTGACTCTTCTTATGTTTCATCTTCTTTTGTTAAGTTTTGTTTTATTTCTGAGATTGAATTCTCAACCTTATAAAGAGGAAGTGGCCTCACTTATTTTCCTTTATTCTCTTTTGAGAGTGGTCACAGCATGTATTTTAGTTAGGTTTTACTTGGCAACTATATTCTGAATGATTCAGATAAGTTGTTTTCTAATTGCATCGTATCTTAGCTATCTAGAGACCTCAAAAACTAAGCTTTTGCAAGTAAATGCAAGTCTATTTATTTTGCTGTTAACTTTTGCTGTAATATCTCCTGGAAACTAATATTTTATTGAAATGTAGGCTAAATTCACTCAGCATATCTTATTGTGCCTTTAACCATATACATCTAGTATTAAAGAACAGAAACCTATGACCCAAGTCCCTACCTAAAAGGGATATTGTAGTTGAGTGAAAAATATTAGAACTTAAAAACAAAACTAACAATACTAATGTAACTGTATTTTAAAAGAATCTTGATAAAAAAAAGGAACCTCGCATATATCAAATATGAGTGTAAGAGTAGCTCTACCCTTACAATCATGTGATAAGTGAGATTATAGTTAAGCTATTCTGAGCTTATAAAACTATAATGATTATAAATTCCAGTTGGCCTGTGAAAGGAGAAAGGGAGATAACTACAAATTCAGAATCAGAAAAAACTTGGGATCAGAACTGGCCCCAGGGACTAGAATGTCTATAGAACTGAAGACCAAGGTGGATATAGGGAGGGTAGAGTGAGAGAAGATTGGATCGTATATCCTGGATGGGTCTCATAACCCTGGGAATAGATCCAGACCAGATTCATTTCATATTCAAGACCAGCTTGCCCAGTCCATCGTTAAATGCTGTAGTTCAAAGGGAATGTGCCTTGGCATTAGAGACCTGAGTTTGTATCATGCATCGGCCACTTCTCAACTATGTCACAATGACTTATTTTTCTCAATTATAAAATTTGGGTGATGGCTATGCGGTAATGTCATAAGGTAGAGTTCTTCATAGGATTCTAGGCACACGGGAGGTGCTCACTAAATGGTGGATATAATTTTTGTTGAAGTAAAGAAACTGGATCTTGTATATTCTAAAACTTGTCATTGTGAGCCCATCTTTAAAT
>NW_011888824.1:9538373-9597677 GCF_000151845.1 Pteropus vampyrus | reverse complement strand
GCATACTCTTAAATGCAATAAGAAATTAATTTAGGAAAATTTTAAAGCAATTTTCTGCATTAAATGCCATTGAGAAGAAAAGTATATGATCACTGTGTAAAAAGTAGGGAAAAAAACACCAATTCTTAACAGGAGTTTCTAGCAAAGTGGGACTAAACCTCTTCTGCCTTTAGTCTGATAAAAGATGGCCCTAAGGTAAAGTGTACCTATATGACACACAGAAAAGATGATAATGAGTGATTGAAAACACTTCCTTTGAAAGGTAAGAACAAGACAAAGATTTTATTTTTTATAACTACTATTCAACATACATTGAGTTTACTTAATGGTATAATATGACTAAATGTACTAAAAGGTTTAGTTACTGAAGTACCTTTCTGTATTTTCTGCTCAGTTTTTTTTTGTAAGTCTAAAACTTTTCTAAAAAATATGTGATTTTCAAAGTATTTTTACTAATTTAAACTTTCTCTATCGATGATTTGTATTCCTGTTATTTCAAACCATTAAACAATATTTGGTAGTATCAGTCTGTATAATTTTGGCCAATTTGGTACATGTAATATTATTCATCATAACTTTAATTTCTGTTTCCCTGACCTCTCATGAGTTTTGAACCTTTCAGCATGTCTGTTCACAGTTTGCATGCCCTTTTTATGATACGCTTATTCAAGTATCTTGCCTATTTTTAAATTTGTATTATCTTTATTTTTTCATTATTAATTTGTATGTTGTTTATTATATTTGAATATAAAATCTTTATTAATTACATGTGTTATAAATATCTTGTCCTACCCTGAGGTATTAATCTTTCACTTCATAATTAATACATTGTGCATCCTGTTTAAGAAATATTTATCTATTGAAAAGTCATAAAGGTATTTTACAATTTTATCATTTAAAAACATTACTGTAGTACTTGTCGCATTTACATTTATAACTGGCTGAGAATTAATTTTTATGTGTGGTATATAAATCCAGCAACTCAACACCATTTACTAAGAGATCAGTGTTAACATAGTGCACTTAGGAGCCATCTTTGCCATAAATGAAGAGTTCACATCTACACTGAAGAGGTTCCAGACTAGGTACTGTCTATGCCCTGTTTTATTTAATTAGTCTATTTATCTTTTTTTTTCTCCAACACCAAATTTTAAATTGTCTTGATAACTGGTGGGGCAAACTCATTTTGTTCTTCCTTAAGAATGTCTTGGCTATTGTTTTGCCCTTTGCATTTCCATATTCAATACTTTAGGATCAGATTGTTAATTTTCCATAACAAATCTCTTGATATTTTAGTTGAGATTATGTTAAATCTATAGATCCGGTTGGGGAAATTTGACATGTTCATGATATTGAGTTATCAAATAAATAAACTTTATTTAGGCTTTTCGTTTCTATTGATATTGTTGTGGGTAGAGATTAGATATATCTTTTAAAAATATATTACTTGGAAACTTCTTTTATGCAATAAAATAGTATCCTTTTTAAAACAATTTTATTTTTTCTATTTGCTGATATGTGTGGAAAATATAGATGTAAATGAGTCATATGTAGTAGTACACTGTATATTTTCTAGCCATTGGGTCTAAGTATTAGTGCTTTTTGAAGAAATGCTGGTCATTGTATATATTAAAACAGCCTTTACAGAGAGCCTTATTCTTATATTTTGAAATTTATTTACTCTTTTATTTGTTTTACAATGATGTCTATTATTGTTTCTTGTTTTTCAGAATCTAAAATTATATTCTGCCCCTGAATGAGCATTAGAACACAGCTCTAGTGAGTCGTGCATGTATAAATTTCCTAGAAATCAACAGACCACTGTGGAGTCTATTCACACTCTTAGAGCTCTGATTTAAATGCACTCTTAATTTATGGTGCTTTCGTGTTGTCTTTTATTTCTTGGTCGTGGCTCTGTATTAACTTTTATTTGTTACGCCGTATCCAGCAGTCTTTTTGTTTTTGAAGCAGAGTATGTAATTGCACCCACCTGTCTGCCATGTTGCCAGCAGTCTTAGCATAATTTTCAACAATCTATTACTTCCTTTCTCTTTTTAAGAGCCTCCATAACATGATTTTCTCAGGACTGAAATAAAAAGAATCTTAAAGATAATAATGTATTGTTCCTAATCTATGCCAAATTCACTAAACAACATTCTTTTGTTAATAACTTTTATTTTATTTTACAAAAATTAAATGTGACTTTTTTCTTTTTAGATTAAGGCTACACATATGATTTAATTCAAAAAGGCAGTGTCAAATAGGTAAAGTGATGGCATTTTGCATAGTATAACTAATATTTGTGTTGTATACCTTTCTCTGTAATGTAAAGTATCACTAGAAAAGAGGGAAATAAACCAATTCTTCAGGCCCATAGTTTATTTATCCCGACACTTTTTTTTTTGATAGGGATAAGAATTTTTGGAGGCCAGAAATCTATTTTGTTTCTCATAATTTCAACTTCAGAAAAGTTAGGATTACAATACCAAACATTCTAGTTTCGTTAATATCCCATTACAAATTTATCATCTAAAAATTTATAGAAAGCTATATTTTTGGCTTGTTCCATCAGTTGGAGGAATAGGTTTTATAGGCTTACTGCCCGCTGTGTAAATTAGTACTTTACTTTTGTTGTTTTACAACTACAGCTTTTAGGCTGCCTAGGGTGCCCTTTAGTTTGGCTATTACAGAATTCGGTGAATGAGACTGTAGAGGATGAACATGATTTTTTAGACTCTGACTATGTGAGGAAACTGCCGTATAACTGTTCAAAAAATATTATTATATTTCATTTAAGTCTGTATTTAAACTGTTGAAGAAAAGGTATGACTACTTTGAAATTTTTACTTTCTGCCAGAAAACATACAGTTTTGCTAACCAAAAGCAAATTAGACTGATAGCTGTGAAAGAAGCAAGACTGTTTCAACTGTGAAATGCATTTACTGATCTCAATGCCTCAGAAGAGCGGGATCGAAGAGAGAAGAGCGAGAAGAGGTGACTATGACATAAAGTTGGAAGTAAAAGCCTCCTTTCAAGGTGTTCCTCAGTGGTTGAACACAGTACTGAGAGAAAGAACAATGATCATGATTTATATTTACTTAGCATTTTCTCTCATTGCACCTATTCTACAAATCACCAACATTTCATAAAATTCACCTATTTCAATATCTTGAATGTTCAACACTTCCCGAGAAGATAGCGCACTTGTGAGTATTTTGAGCCACCTTAAACTGATGACCTCTAACCTCACCTGGATCTTCAGTGCTACCCAACTGCCTTACTATCTTCCACAATCAGCTCTGTCCCCATTTCTCTCTACAATCATGCTACCTTACGACTCACAGAAAATTTCTTCCTACTTCAAAACCAGGAGCTTCTGCTCTGCTGCTTCAGATTTTATCTCTGATTTTCTCCTATTCTTTTCTCCTTCCAGCTGGATTCTGTGTAATCTACATTACTTTTTTAATCTAAAATATGATCTCTTAGAATGATGTCACATGCCAGTTCTAGTTACACAAAACTGTCACCTCCCTCTTGCTCTCACTTCATTCCATATTCAATTTAGTTTTCAAACTTCGTTTTTATGATTACCTCCTTATGGATACTCTCAATAATTTTTCCTTTCTCTCTTTTCATCATATGCATTTGTGAAAGCTCTAATTTATTTGTTCCAATTGTCTATCTTTTACATGACCACAATAGAATAACTGAAACTTCTAGGGGGAAAAAAATCACCCACCAGGAATGACTAGTTTTACTTTAATTACCACAAACCTGAACAATACTTAATAATGCCCAGCTAACTTTTAGGTTTCCGTGATAAATTTGCTTTACCATTTTTTGAAAGAATATTTTTTAAACAATTCCTTTCCCCTTAACCTTCCCACACCTTATATACTCCCCATAGTCTAACCTGATAGCCTTCTTCATACCTCATTAATCAAATGAAAGCAGACAGCAAATGCTTCATTCTCCCATGACCAAGTCAACAAGCTTATCTGCATCTTCATCCACCCTCTCTCGTATTCTCTCCTTTTATAATTGAAGACATGTCCTTGTTCCTATCAAGATCCAGTTCTCTCACTTGTATTCTTATGCTCTAGTGTTTCTCATTACATTTCTAAAACCCTCCTTTGACCTCACATTCTCTGCTTAGCTGCCATTTTATTTCTCTGCTGTTTTTCCAAAAAAAAAATTGTATCCCTGAGTCTTTCTCCTGTTTAATCTTCAACCTACAGTTTGCCTTCCTTCCTTTCTGCTTCACTGCCACAGTTTGGCAATCATCAGTTGCCATAGCAGTGAAACTTATAGGGCAGTTTTTTGTCTTTATTTCACTCGACTTTTTAGGGGCATTTAATTAAGCCAACTACTCCCTCATTTTAGAAAAATTTTCCTTTTCAAGCTTCTGTGAAGTGACTTTCTCCTGAAACAACTTTGTCCTCTCCTACTACCTAACTGGCAACTTTTTCCAATCTGTTTAATTGTGCCCTTCTTCACTTATCCCCCACCTCTAAAAGTCTGAGTGCTCTAGGGTTCAGTCACAGGCATCTTTGTATTCCTTTGCTCTCTTTAAAGTGGAATAAACCAGTTTCATAGTTTGAATACAATCTCTAAACAGATAACTCACATTTTTGTCTTAAATTTTGATTTCTGTTCTTATCTGCAGACTCAAATATTCAACCACTATCTTGACTTTCTCTCCGGATGTCTATCTTCTAGTTTATCTTCTTTATCTAATACACCAGCAATTCTTATTGATGGAAACATATAGCACTTTTATGTCTACAATGTCATTGGTATCTACTTAGATATGTCACACTTGTGCAGTAAACAACCTGTACAATCATGCTTAATGTTCTTTTTTATTCATTAACATATATCTCAAAATAGATTTCTTTCTTACCTTTACTGCCATCATACTAGAGAAAACCATTATGAGTTTTCATTTAGACCACTGCCATAGCATTTTATTTGGTCTTGCTGTGTTTTACTTCATTTTATTTTATGCGCAATTGTCAACATCATCTTTTAAAAATACAAATTGCATCATGTTGCTTCTTTGATTAAATGCTTTAATTGACTTTATAAACATTCCTTATAAACTCCCATATGATCTGGTGGCTCTCTACATATTAGGCCTCATCTTGGCCTCTGTCCCCTTGCTGGTCTGTCTCCAAGTCCTTTTTACTTTCAACCTTCTGTCCTCTTTGCCTAAAATATTCTTTCCCTCTCAAGATGCTTGGCTACCTCTTCTTCAATTGTAAAGCCCACAAATCACTTCCTTTAAGGGTTATTTCCTGACCAATCAATCTAAAGCAACACTTCCTCCTCTCCATAGACTTCTCTACTACAGAACAGTGACTATTCCCTTCAAGCATTTATTGCAATCCCTTATTAATGTGAACATTATAGATTTTTTGTTTACTTGTATATCTTTCATCACTGTGTAAGCTTTATAAGGTAAGGGATATAATGTCATTCACCTTCTAATTCTTAACTCATAGGACAACATCTAGGACACTGCTCACTAAATATTTATTGAATTAAATATGTATTTAGCAGGTAAATGACACTGTTAGATAGTCACAAAAGTATTATTGTATTTGTTTTTAGATTTAGGCTTAGTAAAGTTAGGTCACTTGTCCAAGGATATATAACTGGATCATGATTGACCCAGATTTTTGGAAGTCAAAGTCTATTTCTGTTGGGTTATGCTAGATGACATGATTTCCAGAATAGTTTGGGAAAGTCATGTTAAGACCTCGTCGAACCATTCACTATGTGTTTTTCACAGGAATATGATTAGGGCAAAGATCAGAAAAATGATTTCTTTGGATACGTCATCGTGAAGAAAAATGTAATACCTGCTTTTGATGAGGCACAAAAGATTATGCATGATACTGATAAAACGGTGGGTCTAATTTAGGCAGAGTATCTTCCAGTAGTGACAAGCTCTGTAGGAAACAATTGATGAAGGGATTGATGGGGGATAGCTAGATAACTGCATTAACGCAAGTGACAATTGGCTATGTCATGAGGTCGTGTGGACAGAATAGAAAAGACAAGGCCATTTAAGGCCAGTCAAGTGAAGTTAAGAGGACCTGGCAGGTACTCAAGAGCAGAAAATTAGTTATTATAGGAAAGAACAATCCAGAAACTTGTAGATACAAGTAGTAAATCAGAGTTTGGGATCAAGATTTTCTTGAAGCTCTGATGAAAGGAATTCCAATACTCCTGAGAGATGATTTAAACAATTAAATGAATCAAATAATTTCAAATATCAACTGAAGCAATGTAAATTAAAAGAATATAATAGAAGTGGCAATGCAAAATAGAGTCATGATCTCATATCCTTTCACAGAGGGATTTTGCCTTTTTGAGAACCCTGGTTTGCATGAAAAGGCAGATTAAGCCCCAGATGTTAAGAGATCCTGAAAGGTTATAATGGGAACACAAAATTATTTAATTTGGTCACAGTTAGAAGAAAACAACATAGCGATATTGGAAATATAAATATATTCATTCTTACTTTTAATAAATAGCCCCTTTTTAGCAAGTTTTCTGAAGAATGTATTCTGTTATTTGAGAAATTGCTTTTGTGTAGCAAAAGCAAAACTAATTGGGAGTCATTGATCCTAGTCTTATCACCAATCAGTGTTTTAGAATATCTTGGCTATCTGATAGATGCCTCATATAGTAACATTTTCCTAAAATTACAAGTATAAAGTTCTGCAAAATCACACTGAAACTGACAATACCATATGTTGCATCACTTTATCTTTCTAAAGCTTCTTTTTCCCTTTTATTTGTTTCTATAAAGTAGTTCCTTTACTATTTTTGCTGCCTGTGGCAGTTAGTTTTATGTGTCAACTTGACTAGGCAATATTGCCCAGCTAACACTAGTCTAGATGTTGCTGTGAAGGTATTTTGGAGACATAATTAACATTTACTATCAGCTAACTAAGTAAAGATTGCCCTCCGAAATGTGGGTGGGCTTAATCAAATCAGTTGAAGGCTTTGAGAACAAAAACTAAGGTTTTAAAGAGAAGAAGGAAGTCTACCTTAAGGCTATGACATAGAAATCCTGTCTGTTTTCAGCTTGCCAGCCTGCCCTGCAAATTTCAGACTTGCTAGCCCCTACAATTACATGAGCTCATTCCTTAAAGTGTGTGTGTGTGTGTGTGTGTGTGTGTGTATGTGTATGTGTGTATTAGCTCTGTTTTTCTGGAGAACTTTGTGTGAATCTCATGCAGTACTTGTGTTCAGCTTGGACTTTTTTTTTCAGATTTCTATAAGAATAAGTGTTTTCTTCTTTGGTTTTTAATAACTTTCTTAAGGATAATTTACACTTTTTGGTCCTTTGGTAGTAATACTATATTGGGTCATCCTCTTTGAGGAACAGTCTACAGTAAAGTTTTGGTAGCTTTCTAGGAGTGTGGCTGGTGACATCATCTAAGCTGTGCTCAAGAGTTTGTGCTTTTTGTTTCTTTCAGACTGATTATTCTCGGGAGCCCACATTAAAGTATTTTAAAGAACAGTAAATCTCTCCAAGAGCCCAGATAAAGATAAAATGCAAAAAATTATGTGTCTAGTGAACCTTGGACTATAACTCATGAACTTTGTATGTGGTTTACATAATTTTTGCTTGTATTGAAACTTACCTGCCACTTTATTTATTTCACGCACACAAAGCAAAATATTTTTATAAGTTTCCTCTTATTGGGCTGGCATTTTATTATTTGAAAAAGCACATCTGAAAACTTAAGGAATTTACTATATATTGTTTTATCCTGGTTACTTATAAAATTCTGATCCCTTGTGGACTCAATGGTTTGTACTTCACTTTCCAATGTTTTTGTTTACATTGTTGTCTCTTTAAAACTCAGTTCTTTGTCTATTACAAAACCAACCCTCTCTAAATTTTTATGGTGTGTTTCAGTTACATTTTTATTGGTGTGGTTCATTCAGTTTTGAAGCCATCATTTGAGCACACAACAAATGTTAATTACTGAGGTAACCTTTGAGTGTACAAAGAGAAATAGAAACATACAACAAAGTCAAACTCTAGTGTTAAAGGATTTTTGGAACTGAATCACACTACTTATTTTCAACATGCTTATTTTAAATCTCAAAGTAGTCAGACCTGATTCTTGCCATGTTTCTTTTCCTTTAGATTATGCCTGCTTCAGCATACACCGAATTTCTGCTTATTATGAATCTAACCAGCTTTCCTAGTATGAAAGTAAGATTCATTGGTCTGTACTTTCTCAGTCATTTCTGAAATTTTTATAGATAGAGGTATCATTAGTGTTTCAATGAGCTACCTGCATAATAAATTGATTTAGGAAGCAAGTAAACTGATGATTTTTCAAATACATAAAGATTTGTTTCCCAAATCTGGAAAAGTTATTTATTAGTTCAGACAAATATTTGCCACTAGTGTTTATATTCTAAAAATCAAACAGCATAATTTAAGTGGCTTTTACATATTAAAGGAAAATTTTAAAGGAAGCATTAAGTAATGCTAAGATATATAATATAATATGATGTAATATACTACCTAAGTACAATAAATGAATATATGTGTGATTGCATATATGTAATATACATATAATTTATTTATAAAATAGAATTCACCAATACTGGCTGGTGGTTTTGACCTGAAAATTAAAATAATGGCTTAAGGTAGGAAAATAATCTATCTTGAACAGGGTTTTGTACACTTATAAAAAGAATGTTAAAGAGCATAAGCAAGGGAGAGTAATGGAGAAAATGCATTGTACTCTAATGCACACAATTGAAATGTGGTAGGATGATTCTTACAATGAATGTCAAAATTAATAGGTGCTGTCTGCGTGGGAGAGAATCAAAGGAAAAAAGGGTGGCAGTTTGTGCCAAAAACATTTAATAAGCAATCAAGAGTTCTTTTGAAATATGCAAAAGGAGAAAATAGTTTGAATAAGCCCTGTAAGCAAAAAAAAAAAAAAAAGTCCTACCCAGCTATTCTTGTATTGAGTTTAATTCTTGAATTTGTTTTGTGGATTATTTTTCCCAAGAGGCATTTTTTTTCCTGCTTTTCTACCACTTGTGGAGCTCTGGAAAGGACTGGATGACTAGTAACACATCTTTATTATTTTCACTATAGACAGGCCTATGCAAAAATGGAAGGATTCTGAGACTATTTTGCCATATTGTGTAGTTTCCAGCATGTGCCTACCTTTGGCTATATAAATTAGGGTAGAATTGAGCTGCTTCCGGCCTTTATCACTTACCTCTCAGATATTCAAGTATATCCCTCCAGTAGACTGGTCTCTCCGAATCTTTTAACTTACCTCATTGATCAGACTGTCTGTCTACTTTAGCTAAGCACTCTCGTATATCTGAGGTATCTTTAGCTTTTAATTGCACCTTTTAAAATCCTATTTACCCTGCAAACATCCACTATCTATATCTTCCCTTGCAAACTTCTTTATAGCCCCTTGCACTACTACCTCAGTACTGGCTCTCTTCTCTTTTCTCTGATCTCATAGAATTTAATGTCTAGATTACTCATCAATTATTAATCTGGATTTTAAGAAACAGCAGGCCAAGGAAGCAGGTTGGGTACCAAGACTAGAACTGAGTATGCATAAAATATGGAAGTAATACTAGATAAGCAAACAGAAACACACACACACACACACACACACACACACACACACACGTGTACACTCCTGAGAAAAAGAAAGGCAGTTAAGTCCAAAGTATATGTAAATAACCAGAATAGTAGCAGCATTTGAAGGAGGATGTCAGTGTGCCTGTCCAAAATCCAAATAAATTATCTAGGACAACATCAGCGTTTTATATTTCTTTCTAAAGCTAATTTTTAGTGAATTTTAGTTAATTTTAGTGAATATTTTGCTGACATAAAACACCCAGAACTGTTAGTTTACTTAGTAGGATTTCAATAAACTTTTTTGGATGAATGAATGAATGAATGAATGAATAAATTAAATGATTCTTCTCATATATTTACAAAGAATACTTATCATTCAAGACAACTGAATGCAAGTTCGATTCAGTTCTCTTCAGGAATCTAAGGTTTCTGATGGCTCATTTGCGAGGGACATTTTTCACAGAATGATGAATATTAAAGCTTGAATAAAATCAAGTTTTCTCATTCAATATTTTCATTCTGCAAATAAAGAATCTTTTAGAGATAACTATAGTGATAAATAAAAGTGTACATAACAAGCCTCAACCTTGAGTACATCCTTGATGGAAAAAATCTTTTAATAACTAATTAATTTAACCAGAGAAATATTCTTAGTTTTTGATACAAATCAACAAAAAGTCATTAGTACCGTTTTTTTGTCTATAAAAAGGCACCGTGCTAGGTACTGGGATATGAATAAGACATACAAGAAACATACCATGAAATAGATTATCTAGATTATCTTCTAATTGCTAAACAAGAAAATACTATGATTTTATGTTTGTTTTCACTGATTTTCTGTTGAGTTAGTACTTTTAATCAATATTAGTACCCTCAATAGGGGGAGTTAACAAAATTTTGGATGACCTAACTATGGAGACTTCTAATCTGTATCATAGTGAAATTGGAAGAGGTGATACTTGAGTTGGCCCTTGAAAGAAGAAGCCCTAAAATTAACTAAGTGAGCAGAAATGAGAAGATGGCAATGTATGTGACATTTTAGGGGTTTTAAACAGGTTTGTTTGGCTAAATTAGGATATATAATACGGTGAGCTGTTTATAATAGAAGGGTAAATAGAATCTGTATGTAAATTTTTGCTTAGACCCAGAGACTGAGAGCAAAATAATTACATGGCAGGTATTCCCACATCCCAAATTAAGGTGTTAGATCACTTAAGCAACACTTCCAAATAAGATATCTGAGAATTGCTTTTGAGGACCTTATCTCTCCTCCCATTATAACCTTTAAAAGAGCTTAGGTAGGCTAACAGAGAGTTTTGAGTTAGAATCATTAAGGTTCTCACAATGTCACTTCTGTCCTCATGGTGATAAGGAGGAAGGCTGCTTCCTGTCTTCTCTGCAAGTTAGAGGGGATTTGTCAACCAGAAAGCTTGCTATGAGATTGGACATACCTCTTCGATGCTGTTATTCAAGCTGTAGAGCATTCAGACATGATTCTCAAATATCAATTGATAATTTTTTTCAATAAGTCACTGAGGGTCTGTTTCTTTTTTTAGTATTCTCTGCTTTATTTTGTAAAATTTTCTTCATTAGATCATCAAGTTCATTGATATTTGTTTCTGCAATGTCAAATTGGCTATAAATCCCATTCAATGAGTTTTTCATTTCAGATATTATATTTTTCTATGTGATTATTTATATATCTTATACGTCCTCTTTATTTTATTCACTGTTTTCATTCTACTATGTAATTCCATCATCTCTCTTATTTCTGGGAATGGTTCTATGACTGCTGGTTATGGATCTCATTTTCAATATTTTCTTTCCTTTATTCAAAACTAGCAATTTTACAAAATGTTGTACTTTGCAAATTTTATGTTGCTGATTGCTGAATTTTGCTGTTTCATTTTAAAGAGTGTTATGTTGTGTTCCGACAGACAGTTATTTGTGTGCATATGGGTTTCATCCACTTTGGTGTATTTTAAATATTTTTAGGCTATATTTAGAATAGCCTTTGGTTTAGGGATAGTTTAGTCCTACTGCTAAGGTATAGACCTTCTGTATCTCTACTTTATAACTCAGAAGTTAACACAATTTCTATTCTGGCCAGTGAAAACTTGAATGTATCTTAGCTAGCCCTTGTGAGCTCTGGGAATTGTTTAGCCTATAGCTTTAAGTTATTATTTGCTCAGTCTTGTTAAATTTCATCCTGTGCATGCACAAATTAATATTTAACACTAAAGTTAAGAGCAACCAATTTCTGTAGAAGTTTTTCTGCATATATCCCTCTGTTCTAAGTTGCCCTAAAATATTAATCTCCTTTATCTCCTTTAATTGAGATTTTTAAAAATCAGTCCAATGTGACTGCTTCCTCTGCTTGTATTAATCTCAATTTTGTATTCTTTGTACAAACATCATCCAATATCTAAAAATGGTTGTTTCACCTTTTTTGACCAGTTTTATAATGTTTTATGTTGGGAAGTTTAGCCTGGTCCCAGTTACTTTATGGTGAACAGAAGTAGAAGTCCACTGGAAGTAACATGCTGTGTTTTGTATTTTCAAAGTTTTATTCTAACTTCTTTTGTGGAGAATAGATTTGTGAGGATAAGAGTGGATTTGGAGAGATCTTTTAGAAGGCTCTTGGAGTTTTGCAAGAGTGTGAAGATGTTTATTTGAGCTAACGTGTTTTTAGTATTTTTCATACAAAGTAATTGGTTGGTTTTAAGGTGTATTTGTGAGGCGAGACACGATAGTTTGCTGATGGCTTGGATGTGATAGGGAGGAATAAGAAAGGAATCGAGAATCATCTTTAAGTTCTTATCATGAGCAGTAGGGAGAATGGGGATGTATGAGTAGGAGCAGGTTTAAGAGAAGTAGAAAAAAGTCATGAGTTCTTTTTTGGATGCAATAATCTTAGGGAGCCTGTCAGAAATCAAATTAGTTATATAAGTTAACTTATATAAAGATGGATTCTGAGGCCAAATTTTTTGGAAGGAGTTAACATTTTTGGAGGCTTTGTTACAGTGACTTTCATTGTGAATTTTCAAGTAGAAGATAAATGTGCTGTGTTTTCCAATATGTTTTCGGGACCTTGTTTCTAAGGAGCATCTTGCAGGATGAGTATTCTGTGGAATATATTTTGGCAATTTTGCTCCAGACAGACGGAAGCCAGTGAATGTTTTAAAGAGGGTTACATGGTCAAAAATATTTTAGAAGGGTTATTCTGGCAAGATTTTGATTTGATTAGAAAGAGACTGGAGGCCTAGAGAACAAAAGGGGGCTGGTTCATATCAGTGCTTAGACATTGGGGAATGAGTCCAGATGAGGGATGACAGTGGGAATCAAAATGAATATGCTGATCCTAGAGAGCTTGTGAAGGACAAAAAAATATCAGAGAGTGATGCTTTATTTTTAAAACATAGGTACCCCAGATTATACCATAGAAAGTTTAAATGAAAAAACTCAATATACATGTCATTTGAGGAACACTTACTATATGACAGATTATTATCTATCATTTATCATCTATTTATCTATTTATATTCAATAGGCTAAGAAAAATAAAGTAATTTATTTAAGATCACATGACTAAAATTGGGACAGTAACAAACTGATATTATAGTTAAGATTTTCTGGGTTACAGACATGAATTTAAAGAATATGAGCAATTAGAAATGTTTACTGTGAGATGCTTATAACGTAAAAGTCTTCTAAAATAGAAATTAAATAAAGTAATTTAAACATGACACTTGTGGATTAAGAAGAAATTTTGCTGTTAAAAATATATGAAAGATAATATGACATACGATATATAATTAGATATAATATGATATAAATTGATATAATATAAATTACAGACTAAAAATACAACTAAAAATCTTTAACCTCCAAAGTTTTACTTCTAAAAGCTGTAGTTGTTGGCATTAGACAAACTTTTAAAAACAAGTGGTGGAACAAATGACAAATATAAAATTAACTATCCGAGACTCATTTTAATAGACCATGTTTACCATGGCAACAAAAGTAAATGATGATGATTCAAGTGCTAAACACAGTAGATATTTTTCTATGTGAATTGAACACATACTTATGTATGCTGGGCACTGTATAAATTACTTTATCTACATTATTTCATGTACCTCACAACAACCTTGTGAAGATGAGCACACCATACCCATTTTTTTCCATGAGGAAACTAAGACTCAGAGGTTAATTTATCAGAGACTCATCTCAATTATCTGCATAGTTGGAATAGAACTTGGGTTTCTGTGACTTTTATGTTGCTTTACTTCAAGACTTTAAAGAAACATTGACATTTCTCTGTGATTGTTTTAAAAATAGTTCTTCAGTGTCATGTAAATATATCCCTTCTTTTTGGTTTTAGACTGTTTATAATTCTACTTCCTTTGTGAAGCTTTTCCTGAATAAAAGTGACATAAAGATTGTTCTTCCTTACTAAACAATACATACTTACTTTTCAGGTACGAATCATAAATGTTCATTCTTGAGCCTTGCATTTTGGAACATCTTGATTTGTTGCTTAACTATATTATTCATTGGAATACTTTTCCTGGTTAAGAAAGGAACCCTCCAATGGAAATTAGGAGGGATTTGAAACTACTTAAAGACTTCATAATTATGTTTAATATTAAACAGAAATGGCAAAAATGGTGTTGTATCATTAGATACATTTCTGTAAATAAAAGCCTCTAGCATTGGTAAATTTACCTTAGTGATATGATAAAAGAAGGAAGTTAAAAATCAGTGGGATTTATTCGAGAAAATGATGTTAGCTAAACCTATGGGGTAACCATTTTATAATATATATAAATCAAACCACTATGCTATACTCCTTCAACTTATAGAGTGATATATGTCACTCGGGAAAATACAACTAGAAAGAAGAAAAAACAGAAGAAATTGAGAAACAACATGTTTGCCTGCATGATAAATAAATAAATAAATGAATAGAAGTATTTCACAAATATTCCTATAAATAAAAACAATATAAACACTGATGAGTACAAAAAAAATCTGAACTTGGTATTCTAATGACAGAAAAATATGGACAAAAAACAAGAAGATGAATTTTGTATGGAAAGGAGGGTGCTCATATGTCTTAGAAAATTAATTAAAAACAAGATGTTTGGAGGGAAAGAATAACCTGGAAATAACATTGTCAGAAAGACCTATGGTAATAGAGAAAAAAACAAATTAAAAATGAGGTTGAAATGTGATGGTACACAGGAATGTTATTATGATTTTAGAGCCATGTGTGGAAGCATCCCATTACATAGCAGGAGGGAGCTATGTCTCTTCACAGGGCAGAGACACAATCACAATTGAAATAATAAATAATACTTCTATTTGGGCTATCTCATTACCAGAAAATTATAGCCAAAATGAAAAAGTACAGGGAAGGGTAATAATAGTGGTTAGGGAACTGCCAGGATTACTTCCAGAAGAGATGATTAAAAGAATTAAATAGCTCGGTAAGGGGTAACTAGAATGGGGGTAGTGTTTATAATCACATGGGGAAGGTTAACCTTAAAGTGAGAGACATATCAATTATTTAGCATGGAGGTGAGGGCTATAATTATGAACAATTTAGTGAGATTAAGAGAAAGATTGAGGTAACAGTCATAAGACCCAATTGAACACTGACGGAAGAGTGCGCTTAGGAACACAGCATCGGTTTACAGTTTGCAGTTGTAGCTTCTATGACTCTGACCGTTTCTGAAGATCTCATGTGTTCTTTTTCCCTCTTTAGTCCCTTTCCTCCTTATAGTTTTTATCTCTCTCATTTGAACCATAAATTCTGTATTCCTTTGTCAATACGTTTTATAGATCATCTGTGGATTCTTGCCCACTTAAATACACTAGCTTTGAAAATTTATGCTTCAGCCTTGAGCTAGCAGTCATTTCACAAGCACTGGAAGCAATCTTTTCCTCACAAATTTACCTTCCTATCATCCATGGGGATATCATATTTCCAGGTGCTATATAATGCAATTCTGTAACCAGAATTTCTCAGTGTCCTAATAAAAGGTATAAATAAGGCATGGCTATTGGTAACACATTTTAAATGTCATGTAATAGCATTCAGTGTTTCCTAGCTACCAAGTTTGTCTGAATGTGAACGTTAAACAGGTTTCGCATTGAGTTATGTATAAAGTGAAATGCAACAAAATATATAAGGAGTCCCACAGAAATGTAAATTGGGGGGCAATATTCTTTTATTGTAGAACAGCTGCCTTCTTTTAAAAGACTATAAAGTCCTATCATCTAAGCTTTATAAAGAAGCAACTGTACGAAGCAGAAATGGAGAGATGCTTTAGAAAAACAAATGCCATCATCCTCAGTGGTACACAGAAATAGATCTCAAAAGAAGATGAAAATGACAGCAATCTAGTCATCAGTACTCAAGGAAGGCTGAAGTGCCTTTACTGATATTTCTGATCACAGCTCTTTCATCCTGTTAGGAGAAATGTTCTCGTAATCAAGAATTAAAATATTTCGTGCTCTTTACAAAATCCAGTGCCATTTCCAGGATGTCTGAAGGTTGATGTAGGAGAACTCATCGCACAACTACAAACAACAAAGAAATATATTTTAATTTTGAGAAATATTAAATTTACATCTAGAAAAATTCTCTCTTTTCCTTCTTTCTTTCTCTTTTCTGCTTTAATTAATATGACTACAAGTAATATATTAAATTGTTTTGACCAATTAAAATTTTACAGCCTATATGAGTCATGAAAAAAGTAAGGAATTGACCTTTCTTTTGTTCAGATGATGTGCCTCATACACAGATGGTGCTTGTGTCCTCTTCTGTGGTTAGAGATGATGAGGACTATGTGTTTATAGTAGTCGCTAGAGCTTCCTCTTGTTTCTTGTAAGTACTACTGGGATCTGCCCTTGTATGTGGTATATAAATCCTCCCAAAAGAGTATCATGTATCTCTAAGGCCTCTAGAGACTGGTTGTAGGAGAATACCCAGAGAGATAATCGATTATTCCTGATTTTAGAGAAAAAATATCTTCTCTAACCTATGCAAATACTTCTTAGATCTCTGTATTCCAGTCCAGTTCAAAAGAAATAAGTAGGTTAAAGAGGAAATGAAGATCAGTGCCTGAGAATGTATTGTATCTAGGGGCTAACCCAGGACTTAGATGTCAAGGAGCACCAGTTCTCAGTCCTCTTTTGTAAAACCAAGTTTAATATATACATTTGTTCATCACACATGTATACACACACACACATACATACAAATATAGTTTAATTTAATAAATTAACAGCTATTAAAAAACCAGAAAGTTAAAAAATGAATAATGTTTTTATAACCCAAAGGTAATTGGAAAAATCCCTGCTAATATCTTTTTTATGAAGTTTTCCCTGGGCTTTTATTTAATGTAGTCGTTGTGATTATCCTGTATTTTGTATCTTGTTTATTTTATTAATTTAAAATAATAATGAACATTTTATGTGCCTTTATAAATTCTTTATAGACATCATTTTAAATATATTTTAAGAGTCCAAGGAACAGATAATTCCGTACTTTACCCATTTTCCATATTTGGGGTTTTGATTTTCCTCGCCCTTTCTAGGTCTCTTTCATTTTTTTTCTCTTTCTTTCCCTCTTTCCTTTTCTCTTTTTCCTTCTCAATTTAATAGGGACTCTGTGCCAAAATTTTGAGATATGGCTAGAGTTTTAAGATTGGTGAGAGTTCTTGATTCAGGGAAATATTTATGTCCATTCGTCTTGGATGTTGAGGAACCTCATGATAGGAAAACAAAAAACATGATGACAATGACATCCCTCTAAAAGAAAACCTGGAGTCATATTTGCACATGAGTGTGTGTGTATGTGAGTTTGTGTATATGTATACATGTGTATGTAGATGCATGTGCATGTATATGCTTTTGTGTGTATGTGACTGTATGTGCAAGCATATATGGATGTATGTGTCCATGCACCTGTGCGATAAATTGGAAGTATCGGGATGTCAGCCAAATAACAAGCTAGGCTTTAGAAGGAGATGAGTAGCTCCAGAAAACAGAATTCCTGAAATGTATTTACAATTCAGCAGGCTTGGCAACATGACCTCGGGGTTTTGGGTTTAATATAACAGTGTAGACACTTTTTTCCCCCCAGCTTTATTGACATATAATTTACATATGTCATTGTTTAAGTTTAAGGTGTACAATATGATGATTTGATGCACCTATATACTGCAGAATCATTATGGTGCACATACCTTGTTCAATCCAGATGCTCTGATATATGTGTGCTATGAAGGAGAGAAGAGAAAGAGCCATATGTTTAAACTGGAGGACTCTACTGATAATTGATAGCCAAGTAATATCCACAAAAATGTGCTGTGTAACCCCACCTTGAGCATAACTCAGGAGGAAAGCATTAACTTCCTATTTTCAAGAAGCTACTGATAAGAAACAGCAGTATCGTTATGAGCACTGATGATGGGGCAAAGTCAGCTCAGGGCAGTGAAGGCCACTGAAGTGGTAAAGGCAGAGGCCTCAGATGGTGACAGCCCTGAGCAAATTGGTGTCAAACGTAAGGTACTACTTGTGGACTTTCAAAAAGTATTTTAGAAGAGTTAAGAGGCAGTGAGGTTTAAGTATGGAGATTCAGATATCAATGTTAATGTAATCTTACTGATAGATTTGTGGCTATTTGGGGGTCACATGAATAAAACTACGGTAATCTTTATTCATAAGGATCTTTCTATGCAATATTTCCAGTTGTTTTCTTAAAGATAGATTCTCGGATAATAATTTACCAGGTTTTTCAGTTTGAGCTTGCCCCAAACAAATCCTGAGACGAGTAATTGTGTGCAAGGTGTTTATCTGAAAGATCCCAGGATGCCTAATGGAGAAATTGGGGAAAATAAGTGGGAAAATTAGAAAAGCCAATAAAGCGTACCGTAATGAATGGATTATCCATGTCGGCAACTGGAACTTGAACTGGGTACCTTGAGAGACCAGCCCACAAAGACCAGCAAGCTGGCTGAGGCATCAGTGCATTTACTAGTATATGTCTCCTGTCTTTCAGTGTTGCTCCAGGCTCATTAACCCTCCTATGTCTCCAGGAAATGCTTCCTTGTAGCTAACAGGATAAGAAAAGAAATGTGAGTACTCGAGGTATAAAATTGTCAGCAGGCTGAAAATTGTATTCTGCTTCTGCGGCCCCACCAAAGTAGGCTCAGGGGTAAGAATAGGGCATTGACAGCAACTGCCACACTGGGTTTGCCACGTCTCTCTTCATTTTTTTGCTTTGTATCACCTAGGAATCATACGGTTTTAGGTATCTGGGATAAAATGTGTCTCCAAAGCTTTTTTCAATCTCTGTGCTATAGTTCTCTTAAGCAACCAAGGCACGGAGGCAGTTCTACATTGAAGGTCAAGTGTGATGTCAATTTCTCCTTGCAAAGAGGACATATTGAAGCAGAAAGAGGTTTGAAATATGGAAATGTTCTACCATAGACAGCCTTGCTCTGAGGGTGGCCTAATTGACTTAGAGTTTGGCTCATACCTTTGAAAATTCTCTTTATTTCCACCTTAAATTCAAGTTGTCTGATGTCACTACCTATTTCTTTAGATAGCATTTCTTTCATTTTCCAGTTCTCTCTCATTGTACTTATAAGAAATCTTCCAAGAAACATGTTTACCTTTCCTGTGTCTTATCTTTATTTCTTCTTAGTTAAGCTTTTTGAAAAAAATAAAAATAAAAAGGAAATAAATAAAGTAGTTTACACTCTCTCAGCAATACAAACAAAATTCTGGAGATACCTTTTTAAAGAAATTTAAGGAGCGTTTATTCAGGTAATGATTTTTAAACCAGGAAACGTAGTCTTTGACGTGAATCTAGACTATGTTCCAAAATGGAGGGGATAGGGCAGGGTTTATAAAGGCAAAAATTGCAAGAAGCTGTTGATCAAAGAGATGGGTTGCTAGGGGAAACAAGACCATACACTTACATCATTTGTTTTCTGATAGGTGGGAGCAACTGGACTTTCAATGGCTGACTGACTCAGTGGTCAAGCAAATGGGGTTGAGAAGTGAGAGCAATGGCTAATAGAAAATGAAGCATTTATCAAGTTCTAGTTTCAGCCCAGGCCTGCAGAACAAAAAGGCTGTCTTAGATCGTACTGTCATAGTGCAGGGAATATTATTTAACAATGATGCAAGGAGTACAATTTATCAAATAATACGATCAGCACATGGGGGCTGCTGGCTCTGCAGCTATTCTGACGCCCAAAAGGGATAAGATGTTCTCTGCAAGCAGCTTTAGAGCTCAAGCTGCAAAAGTCTAAATTTTGGGCCACAAATTATGATATTAAAGTTCCTATAATTCCTTACCAAGCAGTCACACCTCAACACATAAAAATCTGGCTTCCAACTTCACTCTACTTCACTGAGAATGTTCGTATTATGTTGACCAAGTATATATTAATAAATCTAACCAACACTTCTAATTTTTATTCTATTTGAATTTACTGATTACTCTACTGAGATTAAGACTGTTATATACTACATGATGAACATCGCCACTCATTCAATCCATAAAACTTAAGTTAAAAGCTAGTTTATCATCTCTCAAACCAGCCATATTCCCTTATCCTGCCCCAAATTTGCTCCTTCTATTATGTATTTGATCTTGGTGACTACTATCACTGTTAACTTATATCCTAAGTGAAAAATGGTGGAGTTATTTAAGACAATTATCTATTCTTTCTTTTTCATATCCAATCAGTCTTACAGTTTTTACTTCCTAAATAAAATCTATTTCTGAGGATACAAAATAAGTTATGAAAAATAATATTTCTTTGACTCTGAAACTCTAATCTTTGGAAATTCCAGTCTCCCTCAAGACCTTTCTAAATTTTCCTAGTATTTCCAGTTGGTATCTCATATTTACTTTAAGAATTTGTCATCCCTTTGAGATCTCTGTTAGACTCTTTACCTTGTAATTTTAATTGCTTCTGAAATCAACAGTAAGTTATGCCACTAGTGCTATATTACAGAAGTCCTCAGTGCCATTACCACTGCCTTCCAAAAATGTTGCTACTACTTCTGATGTTCATACGATTTGCATTAAGGCTGTGGAAACTTAAAAATAAATATACAAAAAGTACTCATCCCTGGTGTCCAGGACACTGGTGTCATGAGCCCTAGCCACTGTTGATGCTGATGCTGCAGTTGCTCTCTATTAATGTCACTGCATGCCTTGTTTACCTTAAGTGTTTCCTTCTTCATGATATTCTGTGATCATTTATTTAATTAGACTATTGACCAACTGTGGCAACCTGTCGTCCAAAAAAAGCCCAGACTTAGCTGAATCCTGGGGAAAACAGAACTTAAGCTTCAGGTTGGACCTCTGCTACATTCTGTTTCAAGTGAAATATTTAAAATTTCTCTAAGTGCCTTACCTGAGATTTCCAACTTGGAATGATAGAGACAGGAATAAAAAGTTATTTGCCTGGGCCACTTTCCCATTTCTTCTGGGGAGAGACTTTCAGATACAGAGACAGGCCGTAGAGGTGAAACCTTCTCTTGGCACTTGTATGAAAAAGCAATAGAAGAAAAGCAATGCCCCGACATTACCTCATGTACTTTCCACACTTTGGCAATGATAGATTATTTCTGGAGGTGATTCTTTATTTTCATCACCTATCCCTCTCACATCTGGCAATGAGATGAGACCTCCACTCACCTCTGAGTTCTTATTAGGAAGAGTGACATATGTAAAAGACACTGTACATGTCTTCCATCCTATGTATATAGATTGACTGAGCTGCTCAGGCTTGGGTATCATCATTCTTTTCCAATTCTTTTATGCACCTCCTGAGAAATCAGACATGACATTTTCCAAAGCCTGAATGATTGAAGTCTTCTCCTCATCTTTATATTCACCACTTGGTCCAAGGGTGAGAAGGTTAAAATCTCTTGAGATTATTTTGGTGGATTCATTCTACTATCTACGCTTAATATTCAAGCAGAGCCCCACGTGATCTTCCTCTATCTGAAGAATAACTGTCCATTAGTAACTGACAATCCTTCTGCCACTCCCATAAGGCCCTCACAGCCAGCACTCTTCCTGTGAGTCTGTGACACTACTTCTCCTACCTGCCCTGTTGCCTGCACTGCTGCTCTGGAGCCAGCAAGGTGGACACCTAGAACCTGCATGTTCTGTAAAGAAGAGGAAGATATGTTGCTTTCCTATGTGTTCTTACAGTCTAGGCAAGAAGAAAATTTAAGAAATAGATACTTAGTGGTTTTCCCAACCAATTAGTACTTACTACATTGATTGAGCCTGTTAGCCTTAAGCCAGTTATACCTCGACTTTATCTTCTTTTAGGGTGAACTCTATTTTTTAAGGACATTTCTCAATTTTTCATGTAAATAGACTTCTGAAGAGTCTATTTCTCCAGTTTTCTTGGTATATTTAGTCATCCCAGATTCCCAACACATCAATATTTTTATACATGTATATATATACATATATATGTGTATGTGTATATATATATATATTTCTGTTATTAATTCTCCAGTATTATTCCTGAAGGTCAGACACCAATTCCAAAAGCATGATGATGAAATACCAGGCTAGACAAACCTGAGTTCAAATCCTGGCTCCACTGCTTACTAATTATGTGGGCTTTGGCATGTTAGTTATTATCTTGTCTTTTTCTAAGTTGACTCATATTTAAAATAAAAAATTAGAACAGTACATGCCTTGTAGGGTGATAGTGGGATTGAATGAGCTAATGCATATAAAGCACTAAGAATGGAAGTCAGCATACAATGTATGCTCCTAAATGTTAGCTACTTTTATTGTTATTACTTTTGCCTGGATTATCACAAAATTATCTTATCTGGTCTCCTAATCTTTATATGGAGTTTTCCAGTCTATTCCCCACACTGTTGTAAGAGTAATCTTTCTAAAATTTAACTGTGACCATGGGAAATTCTGCTTCTAATAAATGTCACTCCTCTGCTTAAAACCTTCAGTTGATCTTCATAGATTTTATCATGATGTTTAGACCCCTTAGCCTGGCACACAGGCCCATTGTAATCTTACGTTGTCTCTCTGGCCTTATCTCCTGCTGGTCTTTCCCTTACTTCCGTTGCTCTTAGCATAGAGTTCTTTGAAAGTAGGATACTCTTTTGTGTCTTCTTGATGTTGTGCATTTTCCTATTCACAGAACATTTATGGCCCCATTTTCATCTCTTTAACTTCTGCTTATTCTTTAAAACTCAGCAAAAGCATCAAGGTCCCCAGGAAACCCTCCAGTTCTCTGAATTTGATTGAGAGGACATCCATACCTCCTTAGCCCTTCTAAATAGATCTATCTTAGTACTTGTTATGTGGTACTCTAATTATTCCTTTTCTATTGTTGATTCTTTTTAAATTAAAAGCTCTCCAAAGACAAGGAGCATGTATCCTCAATGCTTATAAGCCATCTAGGAAATAGGAAACACTTAATGTCTGTTGAATAAATACCTGATGGAGGAAATGAAATGAATCAAAAACCAAGGTAAGACTGAGAGGAGAGTCACAGTGACATGCAGAGGAAGGGCCAAAGAGTTCTTCTCCCAAGGGTTGGATTCCACTTTGCGTTGTTAGGAAGGAAAAGTATATCTTGAAAGACACACTTTTGTAAGATCTTAGGAATTATGTGGAAGGGAGGTTTTGGAATTCTCAGATGTTGCTGGCATAGACTTATATTTGGGTTGAGCTGTAGAAAGTATTTAATGGTCTGAAACTGCCCCTCCTTCAGGCTGTGGAAAATAGCTGGGTTACTTATTTATATTCAAGAACCTCCTTAGAACAAATCTCAAATATCTGATATGTTGATATTTCAATGATCTTATTTCATTCTGTAGGCTTCTCAAGGTCATACATTCTCTCCTTTCTTATCCTCTATAACAAATAAATGGGATTGCCTAATACATATTTACATATGGAATGATAGCCACATTGCATAATGCAGTGTGAAGGTAGTTTAGATAATTCAATATTGATTTTTTTCCTACAAAATTTTCTTATAATGCATAGTTTATTTGAAAAATGCAAACAGTTGCTAGAGACTGTATTATTCAGTACATGAAAGTCTTTATCTGTATTAAGTAAATGTGGTTTCAAGCCTTTATTAGAAGCAGAATTTCCCACAGTTATATTTGACCTAATAACCATATTATTTTAAAAACTTAAAAACTTTCCAATAATTTAAAAAATTTACATGGCAGCATTATCCTTTTTACATTTATGCCCTTTCCATAAATATACTATAGTATTTTACAATCTCTGCTGCTAAAATTCAGTTATTGAGTTTTTAATAAAGCACATCATCCATAAATTGAAAAAATAGTTTAAGGCAAAAATATTTTGAAAGAACACTATAAACATTTGAAACCATAAAATTATAAACATTCAAACCTTATAAATAGGGCCTTAAGAAGTCAATTTGGCTTTTTACACTTGTTAGAATAGGGGTATTTGGTGCTGACTTAATAATCATAAAAAAAATTTGAAATTATTTCTATTTTAGTTGGGATAATTTGTGCCGATATTATCACATTAAACTAAAATAAAACCTGATGGACACAGAAGACAATATACAGACAATTTTAAATTTACAAATGACTTAGTCTCCTAAAGTTCCTTTGTGTATTCATCGAATAGGACTTGGAGAACACATTAATTAAAGTGGCAGTTGGGTTCTCAGATTAACAAATGGAATTTACTTCCTTAGAAAGTAGAGTACTAAATATCAAAACACCATCTCGGTGAGATTATACATTAAGCATTTTGGATGAGATATAAAGAACACGTCTTATTTTATCACAGCGGAAGTAAGAATTATCAACTCTAACTCACAAGATTCTCATAGCTACAGTGATGATACATCTTGAATTTTCTGAGTTGGTTCTGCTAGCCTGTGACATTGAGGAGCAACCTCTCTAAAGTCTGAGCTCCCTAAGACAGTTACCACGCTCTCTCAACATCCCAGCTTAATGTTCAAAATGCAGCAAAGAACAATAAAAAACACCACTCCTGCCTTTTTTTTTGTATAATGGCAGAGACACAATTAACATATGATACAAAAAATTGCTATCATTAGAACAAGTGTTAGAAAGGAAATAACGGGATACTAGGTAAGCAGATAAGAGAGAACTTAATAGTCATGGTTTGGAATGGTCAGGAGAGGTGTCCATGGAAACGTGAAACCCACAGGAAGAGTAGGAATTAGCTAAGTCAGTAAGTGAGGGGGAAGCAAAATAGTTGACCCTGAAATAGAGGGTTCAGATGAGTTGATAGAGGGCCTAGGAAACTAACAATGTGACAGTGGGTGAGACTTGAAGAGAATCAAGGGCTAGATGGTGTAGGGCTTTTCCTAGATGGCTCGCTAATGATCCTGGACTTTATATTAAGGGAAATGGGAAGTCATTGGAGAGATTTAGCAGAGAAATGTCTTGACTGTATTCATCTTCAGTGCCAATAAATGCTTATCTGAATTAAATAATCAAATTATCTGGATAAAAGCAGTAGTGGATCTAAAGGTGGTTGCTGCCAGTGGGAGAGTACTCATTGGTTTTTTCAGTCCTGGAGTAGTGGTGACTCCTAGCAGGAACTTTGGTTGACAGCTCTTGTATGATGTCACATCCAGTTTTATTTGTGTGTGACCAAAACCTTCTAGCTGTTCATTCCAACCATATATTTAAGCAAAGTGACCAACAATTTCAGGCATCTCAATATTAAGGGTTTTCCAAGGAAGCAAGACTTTCAGAACCAAAATCAGGACAGTAGTAGATAAACTAGGATAGTCAATCATCCTATTGACAAGCCAGAGTCACTTTTTTAATGGAATCTTTGGCAATAGCCATTCAGTCTATTCTTCTAAAGTCTTGATGATGGTAGGAAAGCATTATTTTCCATGACAGTCCATTCTACAATTGCATTTATTTAAACATTTATTTTTATTAATTATACAATTAATACAAACTGATTGAAGACATTTTAGGAAGTAGAGATAAGTAATCATTTGAAACCAATCCTATTTCATTTTTTCATGCTTGATCTCTCTGACTTTTAGAATTAAAAGAAAACAATTTTGAGTTGAAATTTATTTCCCATAACAATACTTCATTAGTCTTGTTTGATTTCTTGGGGCCACATAGACCAAACATCTCTAGTATGCCTCTGAAAGCTTCTCTTTTCAAATATTTGACTATAGGCATTTTATTCTTTATTGAATCTCTGATCTTTTTTAGGCCATGGTCACTTAGCTTCAACCACCCATACATGGTATACATGGTACCTTTCTCTTATAATGAAATCTATATGTGTGTATGTATGTGTATTAATATATACACATATGAATATATATTCAAATTCATTCTTTTTCATGTCTAAAACACAAATAAGCATGTTTAATAAGCATAGTCAATGTTCTTTAAAATATTAAAATATAGTTTTTTTTTAAGCTTCAATCTATTGTCAAATTTGTATCTTAGTTTTTCTTTTACTTGTCAGACAAAATTATAAATGTTTTAAAGATATTTTTAATGGCTAAAAATCTAGTTTCTGACAACATGGCAGCATGGTAAGGCACCAGAGCTGGGATTTATAATTATTGTCCCTCTTCAGACCGTATAGTCTACTTCCTAGATATCAAAGTTAGTATATACTTCTTTTATGGCTCATTTTAAATAAAAATATTTTTGTCATCACATGTTCATTAAATTTTAGTTTGGAAATAGATATTTAAGACTCTTAATCAGATACTATGTAAAAAGACTACCCTGAAATGAAGCACTAAAGTTACATAGATAGGATTATTAGCGTCATAGAAAGTCAGAAATGACTTTCAACTCCATGTCATGTGAAACATGATTCCTTCTCCCTTGCTCTTTTCTCATTTATGTGGATCGAACTCTCATTCCTATTAGATTTTGAACAGAGAAGAACAAGGAACAGTTCAGTCTTCTACTGTTTAGCATGCCAGGCAATACAATTTGAGTGAAAGAGGGTAGTAGATCTATTAGCTAAAATTAAGATTCTATACTATTGATGAAATTTCTGTTTCCCTTTTGCATAAAATATTGAAAACTAGTTAAAGGCTAAAAATGATGGAATATCACATGAATCAATGCAGTCTTGTTATAATCATGGCCTCAGATTTCAGGTAGATAATCTAAGACTTAATAAACTGCATCATGACTTAGAGTATTAGATGTTTATTTTGCTTTAGGAAATTATTTAGTGTCACTAAGTTTTGCTCTTTACCTGAACAAAATTTTACTCATAATAACTTATATTTAAGAAAGTTCTGATTTCTTGGGTAGGAAAGTCTTCCATATTATTATTTTTTGTTCCAAAGACTCGCCAGGCTTTATAGAGATTATCTCATGGAATGTAATTGAAATCAATTGTTATTGATAAAAAAGATGGTAAAAGGAGACATCTTATCATCTTAGGATCTTAGACATTACTTAATTTAAAACAATAGATTTAAAGGAAAATGAAAATGAAACAAAAGATGAATAAAAGGCTTGTTGGGGATTATGTGGCTAATAGTTAATGAAATTGGAACTATGATGTGGATCGATTTTCTTCCTACAGTCTTAATGCACTGTCCATTCTTTTTACTCCACAGATTTCCCTTACATTGACCATAGATCGACATTTGGGACTTTTACTTTATCTAGAATAACCATTTCTAGGGGTGGTGATGGGAGTGAGAGTGGAAAGTTATTAGAATCACCCAAATAATTTCTTCAACATAGAGTTCAAAGGCCGGGTGCCTTAATCTATGCTCTCTATCAGCAACCTTTTCCCCACCCACCACCAGACACATAAAATTTTGATAAACCTTCAGGGTGGGGAAAGAATATAATTTCAAACGTAAAAAGTTCCCTAGGCAGTTCTGATATGAACTCCCTGTTAATGATTGAGAATATTGCTCTGGGCAAATGTATTTTTGTGGACTTGAGGAAGCACCACATAAAACAACGGTTTAAAAATGAGTTTTAACGCATGAAAAAGGTATCATTAGTCTATTAAGTTTACAATTGCATAGTCATACTTTTATTTTGTCACTTTTATCTATTTGTATGAGTGCTATTAAATTTGGGAAGTTAGAAAATCTCTAAATAGTCATCAGTGTTTAAAAACAAATCACCCATGATCCTCTCAAGTTAACATATTCTGCTAATTAGAAATTTGACTAATCCCATTGTTTTACCATTCAGTGTGTGGCCAGACTGAACAGCCAAGGTTAAAGGCAGATAAGTGCCACCGAGAGAAGAGACCAGTACATGATTCAAGATCCCTGAGAGCAGACAACGTGCACACCAGGCTCAAGTGGTAGAGCATTTATTTACAACAGGAGGAGATAAAGAGTGCACAAGTTCTAGACCCTTGCAATGGATCAGTCTCCCATTGCTACTGCGTCCACTCTGCAGCTTTCCACAGCAACATAGCTGCATGCTCCCTACTTCCTGCTGTAGTGGAAGAATCCCACCCTCCAACACCTGGAGCCTGAAAAATTGCCTACAGCAATGTTCTAAACCCTGGACAGGGAGTTTATATCAGAATCACCTAGGGAACTTTTTTAGTTTAAAATTACACCCTCTTCCCACCCTGAAAGTATAGAAAAATTTTATGTGTTTGTAGTTCTATAAAACTGGGCACATGCCCGAGAGCTTCTGTCTCAAGTGCTTAAGCAGAACCAGGAAGAAATTGTCTTACATAAGGCAAAGGACTGTGAGGATTCTTTATCTCTTGGTAAGAAAGTTGTACAGTCCCAAGGTCCAATCTTATGTAGTCAAGTGGGGTTCAAAGTCTGCAGGCATGCCCATGAGAAAGGCCATATTTATCTTAAATACCAAGCGCTACTGCTATGTCTATCACTAGAGAAGTGTCTTTAGAATACTCAATCCTACATTTCCTATCCCTTGAACTAGGGTTTTTAAGGACACCTCTATAACTTGTTACTAACATTTAATGAAGAAATGAGTCAAGACTATATGCAAGTATCATGCTCCTCCCAGCAGTTCAGGGCCCTCGGGCCATTTGGCTATAGTGACTTGCCCCCAGGCTTCTGACTTCTCATGACATCAATCCTCTGGAAGTACCTGAGACTTCAGACAATCATAGCCTCATTTCGGTAATTTGAGTCCATTTCATTCTACTGTTAATTACCATCACTCAAAATTCAGGTTAGCTATTTCTCTTTGTCACACTTACTATTTTCCTTCCCCACAATTTACCTAGTTATCTCTTCCTCCTACTATAAACAATCTCTATAATATTCTCAGGCTGTTGAGAGAATCTTCTTCTTTCTCTTTGCTTTAAATGGAACCTCATAACACATCCCATGAAGGAATCCCAGGTCCATGCTGCTCATGTACTCTACCTGAACCTACATGCATGGGTCTTCTCCTTGCTCCCCAATGCTTTCCCCTCCTATATTCTACTGCAAGCATTTCTCTTATTTTGACCCTCAGGCCATCAGAGCATCCATCCTATACCATGGCTTGTCATGGCCATTTTCACATATTTACAGTGAATGCTGGCACCCAACTCATGGCTCCCCTTTCTTCACCTTAATTCTTAACACTGAAATTTTATGAAAGTCAAGACTTACCAAATCCAATGTGCACTTTTCAGACTTTACTTATTCGACCTCCTGAATCATGCATTCACACTGAAAGACTAAGACCCCTATCTCTCCTGATCCTTTCTCAGTGGGTGGGGTGGTGTGGGTAGTGATCAATTGCTAGGACTATTATGCCATCTCTCAGACATATAAAAAAGCCTGTTAAATAAAATGTTTATTAATTTATTATGAGTTAATTCCATTTCATCATTGTAAATACCATGTGAAGTGTGCAGGGAAGGTATTGTTGTAAACACATGTTAAAGGAGAAAAAATGGGGCACAGAAAGAGTAAGTAGTCTGCCCCAAGTTGTACAAGATGGCAGAAGCCAAAGGTAGCTCTTAGATTCCCTTCTGATGTTCTTTCCACTGTAATAAGATGTGTTAATAAAAGAATAAGGATATATAAAATGCCCTCATAAATGGATTTCAAATTCTTATTTGTCTTTATGATTTAGTAGCATATGATGGAAGCAACTATTAAAGTACAGATTCCGAAGCAGATTTCCTAGATGATCTTGCATTCAGAATATTCTTTCAGAGCTCATTTAAATGCATTTAGATTGGGTGACATGACTTTTCATCTGCAGTTTCTATGTGTTTTGACATGAAAGAAATGCCCTGTGAAATTTTCAATTAAAAGAAAGCAGAATAATAATTTTTATGTAACCTCTGTAGCAGAAGAATCTTAATGGTGAGTAGTAAAATGTTAAAATGAGATATATTTTAATTAGGTAATAATAGCAGGCTTTGTTTATTAACTACTCTGAAGGTTGTAATGATCTGTGAATTTCTGAGGGCTCTAGCAAGGAAATGAGAACATTTAACAATTTTGAAACTAATCTCATTATGGAGAATTCAGTCTTGCACATGTTTATTTAAAAATGAAGGAGACATGGAAAACTTGCCTGCTGGCTCTTCATGGTATATCTTGAATATAACTTCCTTTGTTCTTTTATATTTCTGAAAAATATTATATTTATATCTAGACAATTTAGGCCAAATGTCTTGTTTTAGGATGAACATAACTAAGCTGAATCATCCTTTTTGCGGTGTAGGGTTTCAGAAAGACTTTCTGAGTTTGAGGTTTTCTCAAATCTCTTTCTGTCTTGACATTACTTAGGAGGAGTATGCTATAGTTGACATTTATTTTTTTTAATTTATTTAATTTATTTTATTTTATTAATTTAACTTTATTTTATTTTATTTTCTTGTGCTAGGGAGCTAACAGAATTAGCTGACCATAGCTCTATCACTTCTAGGTCCAAGAGGGAAAACTCAGGCTACTTAACCAAAAGATGACCGGAATCTTATAAATCACAGCACTAGTCAGAGAAGGAACATAATTTCAATCCAGGCAGATCAGGATCCACACATATTCTATGGCCTTTTGCCAGTATACATCGAAATTAATATCAGTTCCTCCTGATTACCACAATTGCCACATTATTACTGAAATTAATTCTTCAAATCCTGCTTCTTTGGTATATTTTCAGGGTATCATCCAATCTTTTCTAAGAACATTAATTTTCCAAACTTCTGAAAGGCAAATAAATAGTTGTACATTCCCTTGTCATGTGCACTGTTTAAATACACCTTTGTATGATTGTCTGTCCTGAATTGTTGCAGGTAGGTATAGCAATGAAAAAAAAAAAAAAAAACCTTATGTTTTTAACCTCTTCTTTTAATTAATCTCTAAGGAAACTACACTTTGCAAAATGCATTTCCCATTGTTCCCAAGTTTAAGTCTTTTCTTTATGAGTAATAACTCAAAGTGATTTCATTAGAAATGAAAGAAGTTTAACTGGTAATCTTAGTAGAATAGTTGCTTTGTTACAAGGTATATATAATAAAATAATATTTAGGATGTTTGTGATTCAGACACTTTGTACAGCCAAATTGGACTTAACCCTTCTATTTATCCTGCCAAAATGTATATAGATTATCTTTAACATTTCATACTTTTGTCACTTATGAAATGGGGTTTCAACTGATATAGTTTGCAGTGTTCTACAAATATTTTATCATTAGAAAATCATTGAAAGAAAGATTCTCATGGCATATTTCTATGAAAATAATTGTGAAAATCATACAGTAAAGCGTGTAGCTAAATTTATCCATAAGCACACTTTATATTGTTAGCTGACAAGCTGTGGGACAAGTCTAAACTGAATTTTAATTTTGCCTCAAGCAGTGACGGCAATGTTATTGGCTACTTACCTGTTAGTACAATTTTTCTCTTATTTGAAATGTTTGGTTTAGATTATTTGAAAGCTATTGTTTTTCTGTTTTCTCTGGTATAGCAATTCAGAGTCTATTTGTACTGAATCAGAATTTTAACAAGATGAAATAAAAGGACAATTTTAACTCTATAAAATAGACTGATGTTAATGATATGTCAGTAGATTATTAACTCTTAAGGAAGCTTTACTATCAAAGATATAGCAACTAAGTGCTGCATCAAAACTATCTGCCCCCATTATTATACACTGATATTAATATCAGTCTCTTTTGATCAGTATAGATTGCTCAATTTCTTTATCAGTTTGACTCCAGGGTATAATCCAGCTTAGGTGGAGTTTAATTCTGTTAGTCTTCTTACAAAATCATATAAATCATATACCAGCATACTTCATTTAAATGAAAATTCTATATTTCTTAGGCTGATATTTGTTGTTTAAAGTAACCATGGCCAAGAATATTCTAGGACTCTGCAAAGTTCACTGAAGTATTATTAACTTTTGATACTATGATAAAAAAAATTAGCATGGACCAACTTGAAAATGTTAAGCATAAATTTTGGAGCTTTGCAAAACCTAAAAAATTAACATAATAGTACTAGTCTAAATAGTAATAGTAATAATTAAATAAATAAAAAGGCAGTAATAGTTTCCCTGATCGGCTGGATTACACTCGAATCGTGTGTAAAATTGATTTGTTCCAATTCCCATTTAATTAATGTATTTCAAACAACTAAATCTTTTGAGAGCTATAAAAAATTAGATCATGTCTATATGACATAAAAATTACATGAACATCATAGTCTTCAACGAAAATATTGTTTCATTGTTGGACACTGTGAATGGGTACAAAAAGCATCATAACATATAATTATCATCGGAAAGTTGAATTGAATATTAACAATGCCAAGTCAGAAAGGTTTGGTTTTGGCAGACCATTTCAAGGTTTAAATCTTAAATACTAAAAACCCTGTTCATAAGATGAATTTATTCAGTATCTTGCATATTTTGCTGCTAATTTACCATGGAGAGACCACTGGAAGGCCGTTATGTTCTAAACTGAGTAATGCACACATATAAATACTGTCTCTCCTGTTGTTGATATAGATGACTAATAGCATGCTCCCTTTTGTTCCTTGAGGTTTGATTTGAAAAGTCTTTACCTATACAAAAGTTGTAATAACAGTACAATGACAACTCATGTACACTTCACCTTAATTTACCAGTTGCTAACATCTTGCCATATTTGCTAAACATTTCTTCTCCTCTTATTAATCTCTTTTTCCTTCCTCCCTCCCAACCTTTCCTTCCTTCCTTCCTTCCTTCCCTTCTTTATTTTTCATTCTTTTGTTTTCTTCTTGTTTTAGAACCATTTTAAAATTGGTCTCAGAAGTCAGGTAACTCATTAACTAACAAACATATTTCAGTATGTATTTCATCCAAGAGCAGAGATTCTCCTAAATAAAATTCCCTAAGGAAATTTAGGGATTTTTTTCTAAAAAAATTATGAAGCTCCCTTTTCCCATATATTACATTTATTTACATCTTTCTTGTTTCTTTGAATTTAGAACAGTTCACCACCCTTTTATGTATTTCAAACATTGATGTTTCAAAGGTTTAGTATAGTTGTTTTGTAGACTACCACTCAATTTGGATTTGTCTGTTTTTATATCTTCTCTTAAAATGTAAGGCTATTACATAACCTCTTATGATCTACAGTATTGTTTCTATAGTCTTTACAAAGCATTTAAGGTATTTTTTTAAAAAGTAGGAGATTGTATTTTTTAAGAATTGTAAGCATTAGATGTGTCAGCTCTGTTTTTGTCCTTGAGTTTGAGAAAATTTTCATTTTAAATTTTTTTTCTAAAAATATTTTGTCTACTCTCTGTCACTAGTTTTAGATGAGAGATGGTTCTAAGTATTGATAACATCTGTTTACCTTGGTCACAAGAATTTGGATATAGAGATATGGAAATCAGGGCACTGGCCCTTGTTTAAAATTAAATTATGAATCAATTTATAATCAAATAATGTTTTATATCACTATCAAAGTGTCCATAGACATTTATTAAATACCAGATAGAAGAGACAGAAATAACAATTAAAACACTTCTAACTTTCTAGTAGCTTATGATAAGCTAAGAAAGAAGACACACACACACACACACACACGCGCACACACGCACACACACGAAGTACTTAAATGAGGATTGGAAATACTTAGACGAATGAACAAACTGTTAAAAAAAAAAAAAACATGGGGCAGATAACTTTTTATGCTGCCTGGAGAGGAATGGTATGGAGGCTGCAGCATCATGATAAACTTTACCTCTGTGACTGCACTTGAGGTATGTCAGAAATTCATTGTGGTGGTAGCATGTTCAAGTTTTGAGTTATTAAGACTTGGCTTTCAATTCAACTGTGTGATCTTTGATAAAATACAATAACTTTCTGACTCACAGTTTACTTTCTATAAACTGGGTATAATAATATTTATCTTATAGTGTTGTGAGGATTGAATAAGATAATGAAAATGTGTAACTCAAAGTGTTTAATAAATGGTAGCTCTTACTAGAATTATCACTTAAATATGAATTGTAGTTCTCTTTATAGAGGAGTAGAAAAATGACACAAAATTGTGGCATGTATAGTGTGCTACAAAAAAAAGGGTGTTTTCTGTGTAGTCAGCAGGTCTGTCAGGAGATTAAAGTTGCTAAATTTGGCCTCAGATTTTGTAAAACTGTGTTCACTAACCAAAGAAGACAGGATGTAATCTTTTAAACTGTCACAGACTTGGGGGGAGGAAGAGTGTCAGGATAAGATCTGTGATTAAGTAAATCAATCTGGGGGCAGTGTATGTGATGTCTCCAGTGGCTCTTAACCTAAGAAGTCATAGATGACTTGAGTGCTATATATGCACATATAAAATATAGGGATTTATATACTTTTGAAAGTTATCTAATCACCATCCTAGGAAAGAAGGATGTGATTCACTGGGCTTTGAAAGTATTAAAACTTCTATTTATGTCTATTTCACCTTTTAAATTTCTTTTTGTATATTTAAAAAGGTATATTATACATTAGTAAAATAAAGTAGGCATATAGTTTATAAATAAATAAATGAATACATAAGTAAGTAAATAAATAAGTGAACATATGTTGTTAGTGTACATGAAAAATGTTTTTACTGCTAGGTGAATGATCCAAAATGTCTTGAGACCTTTGCTCCAGAGAATCTAATTCAGAGTTTGAGGACTTCTGAATTTAAAATAGGAAAGCTAGTTAGTATAGTATTTCAATCATCCTGAAGAGTTTTAATGATGAGTTCACTTAGGTTACTAACACTGAAATTGAGAAAATGGCTAAATTAAAAAAAAACTAGAAAATATATTCATCATGAAAAGCTTGAAAGTCATATCATCACTGTGGATATCTTTGCTTATCAAAAATTTGAAGGAGAGTAGTCAGAGATCAGCTGAGAAATGGCTGAAAATACATCTGACACCTGTCTTGGGGAATCCTAAGGAATGGGGATGTATCTTAAAGACAGACTTAAGTTCTTGATGCTAGGTTGCCTAATTTAATTATGGAATTCAATTAACAAATAAGTAAAAGGACAACAATGTGTATTCAATTTTCAGTTTAGATGTGGCTCTGTAAGGAAGTGTTGATTAGAGTAGAATTTTCTACTTCATTACATGAATCGTGTGGTGATAACTCAATTAAAATGATTAAAGTATCAATTAACTACATGACTTTATGGCCAACAAAGTTGCATGCTTTACTGATATAGAGTCAATAGGTTAAAGCTAATTCTGAGGACTGCTTTTATGTACTGTGTATGAAGGAATGAAAATTTTCTGAGCCACAACTGCTAAAATGTGCAAGGAAATTATGTTTTTCATAAAAAAATCAAATATGAATAAAGGGTACATATTTGTCCTTTCAGTAAAATGACAGTAGTATGTTATCCTCAATCTTGTCAGTATAGAGGTTTTGATTTTGTCATATTCCTCTATCAAAACATGGAGAGTTATTCTTCAAAATGGAAGGAGTGTGAGTATTTTTACGTCATGCTTTTAAAGAAATCTTTATCCTATTACCTTTATACTAAAGTAATTAGAGCAAAGCAAGGCTTTCTATATATAACAGAGCAACATTTTCCAAAAAACTTGTTTATTCATTCATTTATTTATCATTTATTTAGTCAATCTTTTAGTCATTCATTCATTTATGAAATATTTATTGGCTATCTACTTTGGAGCAAGAATGTAGTAGGTCTGTGAATAGTGTGAACAATACAGAAAGAGATTCTGATTTTGTGAAACTTAAGTCCTAATGAGAGAGACAGATAATAAATAAGTAAATACCTAAATAAGATTTATTACAGAATATTATAACAAATACTGTGAAGTTAATAAACAATGATATAACTGAGAGTTAATGAGAAAAGATGTGGTGTGTGTGGCTATTTTATACAAAACGGACAGGAAAAGTCTCTGAAAAAAGCTGACATTTGAAATTTGAAAGATGGAGAGTCATACCTCTCTACCAATTTCTTCATGGAAACCAAAAAAATGGTCTTATTCTACCATGATTTTATTTCTGTCTCCCAAGCAAAAATAAAATGAAAATGCAATATCATCCTTCTCTCAGTCAACTCATGATGAATCTCCTCAACATAGAACTGCCTCCTCTAGAAACCTTCTCTAATTACTCTTTTCTGCCTATTCCCAGATGTATTCTGCAGTTACTGCCACATGCTTTCTAGTATAGCTCAACTTAGTGACATCTGCTACTTTCCTGTCTCTGTTTACTACAGTTCAACCCAGCTTGGCAAAAGGCCTGTAGCTGAACAGCTCAGTAAGAAACTAAAGGGATCTCATCAGATGTCAGGGTTAGGGAAAGGATATAAGAGATTTTAATTAAGTTTTTGACTGTGTTGTAATTTACCCTTTATCAAAAAGGCTATAATGTATAGTTTGGTACCAGTGTCTCTTTCCATCCAAATCTCAATGTTTTGTCTTCTCCTTCCACTGAGTTAAATGTCATACCTTTCTTTTACTCTTGCTTTTGTTCTTGTTATTTCTGATTCAAGCTGACTGTTCATCGATGTGTTTTCTATTCAATCAGAAAGGAGGATTATATTTTTCTTCTTAAATATAATCTGTCAACAAATGCTTGACTTAACCATAACTAAAATAAACACAGAGTGTTGCTATATCCCAAAGTCCTTAGCTGAAATAAGTCTATCAGAATATCTGTCCCCACTTTGGGGTTCTGATTCATATTAGGAGATTAGTGCTAAATTGCCAGAGAGATGCCATGGTTGACCAACTCTCATGAACAGAAGGTAAATTTGAAGATATAATTCATAAAAAATTACCCCCAGATTAGTTATGAGGATCTCTTGATAAAAAGTGGAGAAATGTTTCCATCCCTGTCTACAAGGACCTACATATTTAAGACTTCCTTCCTTGTATGTGCTTACTTCCCTACATTAGATTTTTCTGGACCCCCATGGCTATCCTGGAATATGTAGCCTAAAGTCCACTATTTGGCCCTATCCCAGAGGACTGCCACAGTAATCTTTGCTTCATCTTTAACTAAATTCATTAATATTAATACTACAGGTACCCTCTTGGGATTCTGAAAAAAGTCTGCTTTTTTCTGAAACATTTCCTTTTACTTTTTTTTTTTTTTTTGCACTGACTGGACCCAGCCATTTCACTTCTCCAAACTGTGCTCGATCACAATTATGTGATCTATTATCAAAAACCCTTGCGTCTCATCACATACAGAAAACTTCTCCCTTTTCTCTGACACATTTTTATAAATTGATGCCATTCTCTGTCTTGCTTTGCATTTTTTTTTTAAGGCTACTAGGCATTCAGACATAGAAATGGAAGTCTGCAGCTTTAAACCCTAAAACACTTTAAAGTGCAAAACCTATAATATCCCTCTAAATCTCTGTCGATTCTAAGTTTCTGAGACCTGCCACTGTTGTAGTATTTCAGTAGCAGCTCTGAAATGTAATTTCTGAAAACTTCCTTAGCTCCTTAAGGAAAGGATTTTCTGTCCTCTGAGATCTGCAAGCACCAGTGAATCAGATCTTAGCCTGTAAGGCTAGGAAAAGGCCCTAAAAGTACTCAGTTGTACCTGCCACAAACCTCTTCTTTTTATTCAAGACTCAGTTGTTTCAACAAATTACGTATCTATAGATGTGACTTAAACACTAATTTTTATCCTGCAGCCTCATGAAGGAGTTTCTTAGATTTTATACTCCAGCAATCTCACATAATTAAAAGGCTTTCTATTCCATTTTATATATCTAGTTACAAATCAGACACTCTCTCATTCTCAGAGTAATTATTACAATTTGCCTCTCACCTTGACATGGTACAATAGGAGTAATCCCACCATGGCTGTATCTCCTTTGGCCTGTCCCCCAAATTCAGCCACCTGACTTTCCTAATGAAAAGGCTACTTGCATAAAATTAAATATTTTTTCCCTCAGTTTTAAGAACAATCACAGCATGTTGTAGCATTAAAAAAAAGGTGAAGAGAAATACCATATATTGGAGAAATTCAGAGGGTTTCAGAGGAAGGCAATAAATTGCACATCATGCAGGATAACTAAATATCTCTTTTTTGTTAAAGTCTCATTTTCCATTGCAGCTGCCCAAATCTCAACTTCTCTCTTTGCTTCTTTTCTCTTTTTCTTACAAATAAAATCCCAAACTCACTGGATCTTTCTCTCCCAGTGCCTTCCTTATTTAGCCCAGCTCCTCCTATGCTGTTTCTACCTTCTCAATCTTTCAGCTACCACTAAAAATCTCTTTTCATACTTCTATGTATTTTTTACTCCAATTCATTTAATCATCTTCTGAAATTCTTTATCTCCTTTCCAAACCTATTATAGCTCATTCAGCACGATGATAGCTTCCTGGCTGAAGTGCACACAAATGATCAAAGGAAAGTAGTACCTTAGGATGAAGGTAAATGACTATATATTCTTACAATTTGATAATTTTTTACCTTTATCACATTAATACAAATTTCAAACTTCCAAAACAACTTATAAACATGTGAAAAAATGATGCTAAGAGAAGCTCAAGTAACTGATGAAATCTCTTAGCATTCTGCCTTTAATAGGGTTTCTAATTTCCTTCTTAACATATGTAAAGAGGATCAGTTTAAGCTTTCTGGACATTTAAAAGCTTAAAACAAAACAAGAAGTCAATTAAAACTTCACTCAGAAAGCAGAAAGAAAAAAAAAAAGAAGAAAGAAGGAAAGAAAGAAAGAGAGAAAGAAAAAACCCAGAGATGCAGCCTCCCCTCTCTAGGCTCCAGAGGCACACTATTGTGAAAAGAATGCTTCTCAAGGAAAAAAAAAAAAAAAAAAAAATATATATATATATATATATATAGAAAGATAAGAGAAAGCTAAATGAAAAGGAGATGAGAAAAATCAGCATGCCTTTTGAAGAATAAAGATGGAAAGATCAAGAATCATTAAGAAAAATGTAGTATATAAGAGATTTGAGCTAGAGAAGTAATACGTGAAAACAGGATACATTTAGAATTGTGTCATAGAGTAATACAGTAATGTTGGCTTGTGGAGACATGAAATTTGAGTAGCAGATTCCTCACTCTGGGGCAATGTGCCCATAACAGTTGCTGACTACATTCTTTACGCCTTTTCTAATATACTTTTTTCTTCATATTTTATTTATCTACTGCAGTATATTATCATCTAGAACAAAACATATTTAAATTGCATGTTTCTTTTCTCATTAGAATTAACTCTATTTCAAATAAAATGAGATTTTTCTTATTTTCCTCAAAGTAAGATAGGGCTGGGCCTTTAAGAAAAATATGTTTCACCTCTGAATCTGACTGTTTCAACTGACACAGAGAAATGAGAAAAAACAATTGCAAACAAAAAAATATAAAACCTGCAATTGTGCAAAACAAACTCAAAAATATTTTCTTGAAAGGAGGTGATTAAAGACACATGTAAATTCTGCTGTCTCTATTCACATCACCTATTTTTCTACTTATCGTCTTTCCTCAAGAACATCCTAAGGCCTTCTCTTACTAAAGACAACAGATACATGATATTTTCTTTCCATCTCTAATATATTTGCCCCTTGATGTCTACATTTTCCTGCTCTTTGTCTCTGTATTAGTATCTATCTTTTGACTACTTTAACTCACACCCTTGTTATAATAAGCATTTCTCATTCAAGAACAACTCATTACTGTTTTTACTATTTTACTTTTGATTAATACAACCCCATCAGCTACTTCCTTTGTCTCTTATGTAATTCTTTCTGTTCCTTTCCTTTATCCTCCCTCAGTGTTTGAACCATTAAATGATATTTTTCTTCATTCTACCATTTCTAAAAAATGGTTTTATTTGAAACTTTTTTATGCATAATAATTCTGTTATTTTTTATCAATATTTATACTTTATCCCAATTAAACAACTATGTAAGCACTGATAAAATATCAGAGAAATGCAGATAGAATCAACATGTGGCCTTAAGAAGTACTTGTCATGATGGGAAAGAACAAGAAAATTTAAAGGAAGGTTTAAATAATAAATACAGTGGGACCTAGGGCCAGTTGGAAGCAAAATTGCAAAGCATATAAAGTTTATCATTTCTCTGCACCTCTACCATTTCCTGCCTCCAGTGTCATGTGGTCTCATGCCATAGGATTCTTGCTTACTGAAGTCACCATAACATCCCCAGTTTGTGTCACTAGCTTATAGATGACCCCTCTGGATCCCTTCATGAAACCTCTAGTCCCTTGATTTTAAATGGCATAGGCAGAGTGTTAGGAGGTAACAGTCTAGTTTAACTACTTTACATTGATGTGTCAATGATGGATAGCACAGTTTTAGGTCCTAGGAATATTTTTATTGTTTTAAAAAGAGAACATAACCTAGAGCATTCTTTACTTGCTGATGTTCAGATAGGCCTAAGATACAACTATTCAGGAAAATATTAGTTATTAGAAGATAGAAAGGACTTTTTGTTTTTCCTGAATCATGCTACCTGTCTACTGATAAATAAGATTAGGGATATTGAAATCCCAAACGAAAAAAACGACCAAATGTTAAATGCCAATGGTCACTGTGATTCTACAGAAAGCTTTCAGTAGAAGTAAAAATAGATCTGTAAAGATATTGTCATCTGTGGGAAAGGCAAAAGAGGTAAGAACCAAGATGAAGACGTAATATACATATATACTGAATTCCAGGCAAACATATCTAATGCCTGCCATATTCTCAGACACTGGTTTGATTGACCATCACTCACTGCTCTTTCTCAGCTTGCTCCTTCTTCAGCAGCTCTGAATCATTTTCCTTACCAAAGATATGTGATGATCTCCAGTAGGCTATAAGAGTTTTATTGTTGCTCCCTTCCTACCTTTTTCCATCCTTTCCTCCTTCCTCCTTTCTCTTCTGTGTCTTTACAAAGATAAATATAAAAAAAGAGAGGATGGTAATGTTTTGCTTAAGCAGTCTGAATTAGCTTGAAAGAGGGTCATCAAAATCCTCCTGAGACTGAGATAGGATGTGAGTGCAATAAGATGTAATGTGCGTGCTGGTCTAGTTTACTGAGTTTGTTCAGTATTGATGAAAACTTTAAAAATTATATGTCTCTGCTGTGTTTATCTATTTTTATTTTTTAAATGTTAGAGGTATAGGTATTGGATCTTCCTGTGTCCTCAGGGAAGGAAGAAAGCTTGCTGTCTGTATGTTCAGCTTTCTCTCCTGGATATGCTCCCGTGTGTTCTAAAGGCCAGGCCAATACTGTTTGCAAGGTTTTCTAGACCCTGAAACCTCAATTTCTCTAGCCTCTCTTGCTGAAAGAGAGAAAACATTCAGTGACATGTCATAACGAGATGCTTATTAGAAAACACAACTCTATAGCAAGTGATTTTTCTTTGAAGTATAATAAATCATGGTTTGGTAAATAAATACTAGTGTTAGCCAGCTGCTGGGACAATCCTTTTTCTCTCATCAAAATTAAGACAATTGGGTGGTCTATACAGATTTCCTAATTAAATATCTGCTCTGATTATGCGTCTTTAAAACAATCTATTTGAAATAATAGTATGCTTGGTCATAAAGACTGATGTATTAGTCTAGAAAACTTCTTAGAAGAGCCAAATTACTTCTTTTATTTTTGTAATACATAAATGAGTCAGAGCATTGGATTTAATTAGTCATTTTCCCCCCTCAATTATCTATTCAACTCTTTATCATACCTTCCTCCCCACCCCTCTCTGTTTATTGGGTACTTCGGTTGCATCTGATTTTTTAAATATGCATTAAATATAACCAAGAAATTTAAAATGAAATACTTTTAGCTTATGGTTCTGTGAACATTTTTACCCTTCTTCTTTTTCTTTATAGAGTATCCTTTCATATTGCTTTTAATGCATTGACATAGTTAAAATTCAGCTACAGAAATACACATATTGCCAGATCTAGACTTTTAGCCCACAGGGGACTTCATTAGTAGATGTCTTCTTCAGTTCAAAAATGGCACGTGAGAGTTTTAAGACTCTCTCGTTTACTAATTAGCTTGCCTCCAAGGACTGTGTTTAACATCGCTCAAATCTTTTTAACTTTTATTGATATAAGCATGTGCACATAACTGTTTTCGATATCCAAATCCCTAGTCACATTCTAGGACAAGTACTTAGAATACATTAGATATCCTGTTTAATAATTTTCTTTGACATATTTTTATATATTTACTTATGAGTAAATAATTTGTTTTGTTTTACTTTTCATCCGACTAAGCATATTCTCTTTGATGCTATTCCCATAAGCCTTCAGATTATAGTAACCACATAAAAAGTACATTCACTATGAGTTGGTAAATTCTGAACTTCATCCCAACTAGTGGGACACTAATCACAACAGAAACCTTTGACTTGAATCTGTGTGCCTCGGATGGTGTTCCAGGGGTTAGAGAGCTCTCCTAGTAGGTAAACGTGATTAGTTTTATAAACTCAACTGCCCTATTCTGTTTTCTGTAAACTATTATTATAATTATAAAGTGTTTCATTTAGAATATTTTTTTGCAAAGTGATTGCCAAAGTTTTAATTTGAGTCAAGAAGAAGCAATTAATGTTTATTTCCTGACGTTAAAGTTACACTCGAATATCACATAAGATGTATTTCTGAGTTGTTTGCTTCTTTCCACCTCCACTATCATTATCTACATCCTACTTACATTATGTCAGAGGTTCAATGGTGTCATAACCACTCTTGGTTCCCTATAATCCATCCCTCCTACTCCCAGTTCCGGAGTGAATTTTTTATGAATTAGAAGTATGGCCATGTCGTTCCTTTGCTTCAAACCTGTCAGTGGTTTCTCATTGTATTTAGGACAAAAGAGCCTAAATCATTGACATATCCTACCAAGCCCTGTGTGATCTGGCTAGCACCAATTTCTCCAGACTAACCTCTCTTACTCCATTGCTAATGACACGCTGGACACACTGCCTACCTTTCAGTCCCCTGAAAATATCAAGATCTTTCCCACATCACAGACCTTTCTACACATTGGTTTCTCTGCCTGAAGTAACATCCATCTGGTGAATCCGAATATTTTTGCAGAACTCAGATTAAATGTTTCTTTCTCTAATCTAAATTAGATCTTTCTTTCTTCTCTATTTAAGTACTTTACTTTTTCATTATAGACCTTATCTGAATATTTAATTGTACATTTATATATGTAGCTTAGTGTAAAATTTGTCTTCTATATAACAAACTCTGAGGTTAGACACTGTTGTCTCTTTTATTAACCTCTGCATGTCAATATTTAGATCACTGTCACATGATAAGTTATAAATTCCTGACTGTTGCTTGAATATTAATAAAACATGGTGTTGGATTTTTCAAGTTATTTTTCTTTTTTTTTTCCTGTCCCATCAACAATCTAATCTTTAATGGTAAGATTAATTTTCTTGTATAAACAATGTCTCTTGGTTGTTTTATTTTATTTTATATGTATGTAAATTTTATATGTATGTATTTTATTTTATATGTATGTATCTACTTATTTAATTTTTAACGGAGCATCCATGGAAGAAAAGAGTAACAGTGAAGATTTATATGGATAACGTCATAGGGTTGGCAGAGACTACATTTACGCTGTGTATCTGGAAGGCAAAATTTTTTTGCCATATACTCCATATATGACATAATACATATGTGATGCAAAAGAATCTCATCCTCAGCTAGAAGAGACATTCTAGACCATCTAGATAACACAGTTCATTGTGGTCTTGAAGTCTCTCCCTGAAGAGAAAAATTATGGCTTCTTTCTACAAATTTTTCTCTATATTTTTTCTCATAAAATATTTTTATACTTAATCAAAATATTTATATTTTGTAGAGCTATAATAGAACTAATCACAATCTTCTGAATTCATCTTCTCTGAATTATGATTATACAGTCAGGGGATTAATTTTCTTTTAGGGTTCCTTAAGTGACTCTGAAAATAATTCCCCAAAGTGGAATTTTAAAATGGTGTCTAAATGATACAAGTTCTATGTATACTTACAGTTTTCTTAGAAAACACTGGCTTCAAATTCAGTTCCCATGGAATTCCTATACAGTCATGCACTGCCTAATCAAAAAATTTGTTGTGTGTGAATGTCATAGAGTGCACTTACACAAACCTAGATGGTGTAGCTTACTATATACCAAGGCTATATAATATAGCCTATTGCTCCTAGGCTATAAACCTGTATAACATGTTAATGTACTGAGTTCTATAGGTAATTGCAACATAATGATATTTGTGTATCTAAATATATCAAATGTAGAAAAGGTACAGTAAAAATATAATATAAAAGATAAAAGATGGTATACAATGGCTATGACATCACTAGGTGATAGAAAAGTTTTAGCTCCATTATAATGTTATAGAACCACCATCATATATGCAACCCATCATTGATGGAAGGGTTTTATGCGACGCATGACTATACATTTAATAAACTAAAATAGGCTAAAAAAACAGATACTTTTGGTGACAAAAATAATCTTTCAGATTCAGGTCTTATGGTGTTGATCAAATTTCTTTCAAAGCAATATATCATAAAGATATGATTGGTTACACATACTTATTTAAGATTTTGACTATATGATATTGCCAGGCAGCTTCCTTTTCACATAGATTAGTTTGATTCTACCAATACATCCCAAGAAAATCACCTATTGCATTTGGTACCCATTTACTTGCCTTATGGATTGCATTTGTGGTTGATAGTCTATTAAATTACTGTGCAGATTGGATTCAGGCCAGTGGTTAAGATATTTCTATTAGACTCCAACAGCATACGTGTATTTCTTACAAATTCACATCACTCTCTTATCATTCACAGTGTTTTATTCTGTCTAAGGAGGCTGAATTGGATGCACACTCAATTTCACAGGTGAACACCAGCCAGCAGTTTTTCTAGGCTGAGTGTTTGGGAACAGAGAGCAGTATCCAGAGTCAGTGTAAAGGCTTATGTGTCAACAGCACTCTTTCAAAAGGACCTTATGTCCCACTATGTTATCAAATAAAAAATTTTCTTCCTATTTTAATTTAATTATTCAAGACCCTTAAATGTACTTTTTTACAATTTATTGTTGAAGGATTTTTTTTTTGTTTACTTAATTCATGCCTTACACTGACCTCTTTAAAAAGATAATAGATGTTTTGCTCTGTCTTATTTAGACTAAATATATCTATTTCAGCTCCATGATAAATAGAGAGCATGTTATTATTTTGAGAATCAAGACATAGCTGTAGGTTCAAAGATCAGTTTTATTTAGAAGTCACATATCCAAATCTGATTATGTTTCCCTTTATTTTTGATTCCCTAAACACCAGACTCTTTTCTATTGTGGAAGATGTCTGATAGGAACAGTAGGATGATCTCTTTCTTCTGCTATTTAATTGAAAAACAATGTTTGACCTTGAGACTTCTCATGCTCTGGTACTGAACCAACTCTTTTTTAATTTGATCAGTGATTTCCAGGGTATTATAAAGATATGATCACCGAGTTGGACAAAAGTTTCTGGGTTAGTACTATAAATCATTAAATTGTTGCTATTAAAACTCAAGGAGGCCATGGAGGTAGTAGCAGCCTGATACTAAGAATGATGTACCACAGCTGATTCCTTCTCCATTTGACTGGTCTAGGCGATTCTTGATTAGCCTAGAATAACCTTGTAATTTTCCAAGGAATGAGAGTCCTAGTAATTTCTCACATCTGTATCCCTTTATTATCTCAATTCAGTGGATGTCTATTTTGAACACATGGTATAATCTAGTATCTCTGCACCATTCAAAATTAAGGAAAATAAGGAGGGCCCTTATAGTTGGAGGGTGCAGTAATACCGGAACTAATATTTTGATTTTCAAGTGTTTGTATAACAATCTTCTAGACATTTTGAGGTAGATACTACCCCTAATCTTTACAGTAGACCAGAAAGGTAAATATTGTCTTTACTGAGACTCAGGTGACTTGCCTGAAGCCTCAAAAATTTTAAGTAAGTGTGAGGCAGGATTCTAATCCAGATGTGTCAGTCTCTAACATCCTTCTTTTTTGACCACCCTACATTGCCTAGTCAGGAAAAGCATAAATATTATGCTGAGAGATCCCAGAGATTTAGACTGGAGATACCCAGGAAAGTTTATAAAGGAAGTAACATTTTATCTAGTCTTGAAGTGTTAGTAAAATTTTGGAGTGTAGAGGTCTAGTAGAAAAATGATGGATTATGTATATTCCATCACCATGTATATTTGATGTAATTTTAGTCATGATCTTGATTTTTTTTTTTTGGGAGAATGATCTAACTTTTGAAAATATACTTTATCAGGAGAAGAAAAGAACTGATATGAATTATGTCTCCAGTGTTTTGAATCTGTCGTTAATACATTGAAACGTGAACTTTCTTTAGCACAGTCTCCATGGTAATCAACTATAGGCAGGTAGATGATGAATACCCAATAATTGTCCACTTAGAGGTGACAAAGAGTTGTACACACATTGTAAATCTTGACGAGGAAACAAGACTCATCCATTCAGATTTTGCCAATGAAGACATATAAGGAAAAAAGGAAAAACGCCTAAACTGAAGTAATGTTACAATTGAAAATATTTGACTGACAAATTTTCCATGACACTTCGATTTATTTTATTCATTAATTCAACAGTATTTACTGAAGTCTATTTATACTTGGTTCAGTTTATATTTATATTTAGTTCAGCTCTAGGCCCTTAACTAAGGCGATAGAAAATCTCTTCCTGATTTTTTGTATTATTTTTCTTATAACAAAGAAGTTATATTTAATCATTTAAAGCAAGTAAAATAATAATCTTATAGGTATCTAGGAACATCCTATATTAAATTTATTTCTGATTGTAGTCAGATCTCTAAAAAATTTTTGTTTCTGAGGTTCATCTTGATTTTTAAATGAAGAGAAGCTCAGCTGATTTGGAAGAGAAAAGTAAGAGGACTTCAAAGAGCATTAGTGTCCATTGAAATATTTATTAACTGTAACTTTTTTTTGAAGTTTTAAAGTCCAAAAAGAGTGTAAAGCAAGAAATTTAGAGGTTGATTAAGATGCTAAAAATGATGAAACATTTAATCAGATAATAGAGGGACCTGAGATAGGGGAGTCACAATCATGAAGTATAAGAATAAAAGGAGATGGTTTCTTATATTGTTATATGTGCATATTATCTGTTTTTCACAGTGTGGTAATGATGATAAGAGCAATAATAGTAGCATCTAGTATTTAAATTTTTATTTTATGCTGTCATTCTATGTGCTTTACATGTATTATTTCAACTAATTCTTATACTAACTATATAACTACTATCAGTATCATAGTATTAATGGAGATGAAAATTTAGGCACAAACCAATTAAGTTCCTTCCAAAGATCACCCAGTAAGTGTGCTAAAGCTAAGCTATTCTGCCTTTGAAGGAGAAGAATGTGTTTGAATGTTTCCATACAACTGACAAATCCTTGAGAGCAAAATTCATTTTGAAGAGTCATTTTTCTATCTCTTTCAAAAGAACCATTTACCATTACCTTGGAAAGATCAACATGCTTCTAATAACAATTTTATAAGACCCTATTATTAATGTTAGAATAAATTATAGGTGCTATCACAAGGGGCTAAAAACTGGGGATGTCAAATTTATAATTTTCCATAAAAATGTCGACTGAATGAGGTACCATTTCTCTCTTGCCTTGAGTATGTGAATTCTCAATGTCTTTTGCTCCATAAGAACTCATTGCAGAGTTCTCTTTTAGAGCATCAAAGCATATCACTACACCTTAGTTTTGATTAATGCAACGTAATATAGAATAAAGAAAACTGCACTGAGATTTCTGTGACCTGTTTTCTAATCTTGGCCCTGCTGTTATGATCATGTGCAAGTTCTTTACCTCCCCAGGCCTTAGTTTAGTTATCTGTAAATTGAAGGGGTTGGTTAGAGATCTCTATGCCCTATTTCCAGCTCTAAAGTGGTATGACTCCACCTTTCCTCTTCTTAAACAAAATAGAAGCCAGTGAAACATCAAAAAAGGCTATCTTCCATAACTTTCTACCCATTTAAGTAAGATTTGAGTTGCACTGAAAAGTATCAGATCAATAACATCTTATTTGGAATGTTTCAGTTTTGTCCGTTTTCTGGTGTGTGAACTAGGTTAAGAGTTTTAATTTATGAATTTACCTATTAAGAGCTTTTTATATGAAAGCACTTTTTTAGTTGATTAACAGGAACTCACTAAAAATCACTAATTTAATCTTTTATTTATTGAGTAGATAAGGCACACACTAGGTGCTAAATGATAATAAGATGGATCAGGCATCTTATAAATCAATAATGACTGCCAGTTATTGGGTATCACTGACATGCCTGTTATTTTGCATGCATTGCATGATTCATTCTTAGGAATGCCTCTACACAGTTTATATTGGTCTTAGAGAACAAATGAGGAAACTGAGGTTACAGAATTTTTAAGGGGCAAGATTGAAACTAGAACCCTTGTCTGTCTTTAAATCTTGTGCTCTGCTTATTATTACATATTACCTCTCCTAACTATCTGAAGGTCACTTTTCCCCCTCCTCTACTATCGAGAGTCCTGAGAGGCCACTGAAGAACTTAGCCTAATTATTGTAATGTACAATTACAGTTTTACATGATATAATTTAAAAGCAAGCTTACCAAAACAGCTAAATAAAGGTTATGATCTGAGGAGCTGTATTTTAGATTGAGGGAGAGATCAATCAAGGAGAGTCTGTCATTCATTTCTAGACAGCTGGCTTCATGAATTCCTCCCACTCTCCTCGATATGAGTCCATCTGTGTCTGTTGAGATGACTGTTTTAAATCTCTCATTTTCCAGGTCAACTGTTATATCACAATCCAAGGAAGTTGTCTGGCTCCATAATGTGATTTAGCAGAAAGCAGCATGCAATATTCTGTGAGCCACATATGGTTTGAGGGTTGTAGAATGAATATCACCGCGAGATTCTGGATCTAATGATACTGAAAAAAAATCTGTTTTTTTTTTTTCAATTTTGTGTGTTTTCAAAGGTGAGAATAAGAATGTTTGGTTTCCAAGATGACTATATAAAAGTGATTGCCTGATGTTCTCCAACTCAACTGAATCATGCAACAGAAAGGAAAAAGCTCATAAGTAGAACGATTTCATAAATTGTACCTATGGAGAAAGTTGTACCTAAAGGAAAGGACTCAATTCCCATTACTTAAATTAGCTCTTAATGTAACTTTAATACACATCTTTTCTGGCGATATTGAGTAGTCTGTTTGCATACATATCAGAAACAAAGCACTTCTTTCTTATTATTCTGATTACATAATTCCCATACCAATAATGAAATTGAATGCACTGTTTTTTTTTTTTAATTGGAAAATATTGCTCAAATAAGAGAAATACTGTTGTAGCTTAGTTTCAGAAAGGAAGCACTCATTTTGTTTAGAATTGTCATAAATCTATGCTAGTTGCATATGATATTCTGAATTTTGGTCAAAATGGAATACTTAAGCTATCTAACTGATACTATAAGCTCTTATAGGACAAGATCTACTTGTGTGGAAGATCCAGTAGAATACAACAAAGTTCCAGTGGAGCAATGAGAGGACCAATCCCCTCTCAAGAGATGACAAACAGAAAAGGTCTAAAAGCTGGGGCTGCCCAGTTACATTTTTGATATTATCTTGGAAAAATTTTAGTCATGAATACCCAATAATTGTCCACTTAGAGGTGACAATTGTTGATGTTCTGATTTGCTATTTAAGAAGTAGTTCTGAACTTTGAATACTGATTATGGTAAAACTGTCAATAAAAATCTATGTAATACACAGCTTCCTGGTAAAGTTGTTACCAAAACAAAACAAAATAAAATCTCTGAAAGCAGAATTTATTACCAACTAGAAAAACATACAAGTAAGTCTATAAACAGTTATCAAATTTTTCTCCCTTAGTCCTTTTAGGAATAACTTTTCACAACCCCTACACTTCCTTACATTGTTGGCCTAAGGGAACAAAATGCATATCATCATCCTGTGCACTTAGAAATTAATCACATAACATTGAACAGATTGCTGGTCAGGATATGATGCATTTCTTTCAAGCCTATTGCTTTATTTCTTTCAGAACCTGTATATTTGAGCAAATTGCTATTTTGTAAAATAGATTTAAGGAATTAAGATGACTGCAGCTGCATAATCAGATTAAGGACATTATCTTTTCCCCTAGCTGAAGTCTGGATTAGTGGGCAAAGCCAAGAGGTTCTTATTACATAATTAGAACGTCTAGTCAGATTCTGATTTGGTCCCTTATTCCCATTCAAGCTTGCATCACCTTTTAAAAACCCCTTAGCCATTTTAAGCACTTCATATTCAAAAGATAACCCCAAATGTTATTTTGCAGGAACAATAGAGATAACCAGTGAGAGGATCTTCAGTGACCTAGCTCCCCATGTCTTGAAGTCACTTTCCTTTGGTCCTATAATGAGGTGTACTTCAGACCAGATCCTGTTCTCCCATCTTTTACAGGAATCTGCTCTGGCAGCTGCCCCCTTTCTATCTTGGATCTTCTTTCTCTGCTCTACTTTCTGTATTATCATTTCCCTTTAACATGCTCAGATAATCCGTATGGTATAAGCACATGTTCCAAAGCTGCATGTAGAGATAAAACTAAAGAAAAGTAAACAAAAGGAAATTTCTTTTAATTCTAGATTCCCCTCAAGCCAAGCCTGATTTGTCTTCTCTTTTGCTAAACCGGGCAGTTTAATAAATTATCTGAACTCACTCTCCCCATTTTTTCTATGCTTATTACTGATTAAGGTATAATGTAGTAAGGTGAACAGATCTTATGTATACAGTCTGGTAAGTTTTGACTAATATATACACCCCAGGAATCACCACTTCATCTAAGATATAGAACATTTCCATCACCCCTAAAATTTCATGCCCTTTCTCAGTAAATCCCTGGCTTGCCCTTCTATACAATCACTAGCCTGGTTTCTTGAACTGTAGATCATATATTTCCTGTCTTTTTGTTTCTTTCAATTTTAAAACAACCTCACACTTAAAAAAATTATAAGCACAGTACATTTGACATTAAACTGCCAACCCGTTGCCCAATCTGAATATTTTACTCTGTTTTTCCTTCAGCAAAGACATTTTCCTACAGACCACAGTAATCATCAGAAATTAGGATTGGAACATCACTAATATCAAATTTTCAGGATTTATTCAAATTTTACCTATAAATGTTTATTATAGCAAAAAGATTCAGTCCATAATCACACATCAAATTTAATTATATGTCTTTTTAGTCTCCTTTTATCTGGAACTGTTCCTCATTCTCTCCTTGACTTTCATTATTTTGACACCTTTAAAAAGCAAAAGCTGTGCTTTTAAAAATATTTCTCAATTCGGTTTGTCTGGTATTTCCTTGTGAGTAGATTCAAATTAGGCATGTTTGGACTATCACAGGAGTGATTCTGTGTTCTCATTGCATCCTTCAGTGGTTCATGACCTTAATATGTCCTGTTATTGATGATCACATTGATCCCTATATTAAGGTGCTAACTTCCAAGCTTCTCCACTATAAATTACTCTTGTTTCCTTTGTAATTAATGAATATTTTGTGAGAAGGTAATTTGAGTCTATATAAATACCCCATTGTTCATCAGACTTTCAAATTATATATTTCCTTATATCTAAATGAACTTGGGTTTTCTATTCAATGAATTAAAATATTTTAATTATTTAGTTTAATGCTTGTATTGACAAAGATTTTTCCAGTGACAGCTCCTTCAGGCTGACTTTGTCTTTTTGACATGTCTTTATCATTCTTTAATACTTACTTTCTGGTACAGCAGAAGATCCAAACTTGCCTTTTACTGTCCCAGGTCTGGAATGAAACATTTCTCCAAGGAGCCCTGTTTCTTTTTAGAGGAAAATATAATTTAGTAAGTTATATCTGGTTGTGCTTATGGCTATTAGTGTATTACTGCTTCCAGTTTCCTTCAGTAGACAGAAATAAGAAACACACGCAAGTGTGCACACATATACACACACAGTCATTTGTATCAATTTGTATTTCTCTCTATATATTGAGAACCATGAGTTCACATTGAAACTTCCGATTCAGTCCAACACCACAAGGTTTATTCTAGCTTTCTCTTTTTCATATTTGTAACTCCTTTCTCTGATAGTGAGAATAGGCTCCCATTATTCTTAACTTTTTTACTTATTTGATGAATTCTCCTCTATGTAACCAATCTCATTCATGACTTTATCTTCTTCCTAAATGAAAATCTTCCTAAATGCCACTTACATTTAACCTGTGCCACGTTGCCACTAGCAGTCCCTCCTAATTCCACCAGGGCTCTGATATTCCACTTAAGACACCCCCTGCTCCTGCATAGTCCTTCTTCTTATCCTACGAGCTCCATTATTCATTACTGGATACTGCCGCCCCTCCTGCATGGATGTTCTCCATACTCTGCTTATGCTCTGACACCTAAGCCAACCTCTCTGCTGGGTTGGAGCAATGCTTTACTTTGCTTAGGCACCAAAATCCATGATGGGCCATCTTCTCCATTTCCACCAACATGGATGTCCTTTTTCCCCTACCTGACCGTTGACACCCTGCACTTCTCTGTTCATCACACCCTGCACTGTGGCTGCCTTCCTGTCACTCTCCTCACCCCACATGGGCTCTGCTTGGCCCAAACACAAGACTTTCGTATTGAATTGTTCAGGAAAGGAAGGGGAATATTATGAACTTAACTGTGCTTCCTCAACATTCATAGGTTGAAGCCCTAACCTCCAATGTGCCTGAATGTGAGGATTGGATATTTAAGAAAATAATTAAGGTTAAATGAAGTCATAAAGTTGGAGCCCTAGTCCAGTAGGACTGGTGACCTTATACGAAGAAGAGACATAGGGATGCATATATATAGAAAAAAGGCCATGTGAGGACACAGAGAAAGGTGGCTTTCTACAAACCAAGGAGAAAGCTTCAGGAGAAAACAAACCTGCCGACACCTTGACCTTGGAAGTCCGGCCTCTCAGAACTGTGAGAAATATATTTCTGTTTAAACTACACAGTCTGTGGTATTTCAGTATGGCAGCATTAGTAGACTAATGTAGGAAGAGAAAAGAGGGGGAAAAAAGGAAAAAGAAGAGCTTTCTCCATATTTTACTTTATGCTGTAAGCTGTTTCAGTCTTTATGATTATACCGGAAGTGGTTTTGTTAAGGTTATTAGGGTTTTCAAATATAAATGGAGAAAGTTAATGGACATCTTTATAACACTTAACTGCCAAGTGCTCCCTTTTTCTTTTAATTTAATTAATTATTATTTATTCTTTTCTTTTAAAAAATTTTTAAAAAAGTTTCCAGCTGTATTGAGATATAATTAACATACAACATTGTGATAAGTTTAAGATATATGTGTTTATTTAACATATTATATATCGCAAAATGATTACCACCATAGATTAGCTAACACCCCAGCATGTCACGTAATTACTATTTCTTTTTGTAGTGAGAACATTTAAGATCTATTCTTTTAGCAACTTTCAAGTATATTATACAGTATTATTAATTGTATAGTGGATTGGGTACACATTTTCTATTACTTTAAAAGTTGGTATGTCATCTCTTTCTGACTTACGGCAATTTTCCATTATGGGTAGATAACTACAAATGCAGGAATTTCTAGTCTCACATGCAAGATGTGCCCTTCTAGCATGACAACGTTCATAGTAAATCTATGGCCTGAATTCTCATCTCCACATGAGGTGTTTATTGTCACCTAGAGGCATCTTCAGGATTTAATTAAGTTTCCAAGGCACCTGTAGCATTGTTGTTCCTGGCAGCTGAAAACACGCATAATTTTGCTCCTTTTCCCAGGATATTTTGGCAAGTATTGAAGAGCAGCATGTAAGGAAGAGCTGGGGCTTCTATTTTGGTCAAAGATCCTACAGCTTGTTCATATATACCCATCACTTTATGACACTTAAACCCTAAGGCAGGGAAGCAACCAGCATCCCCTCAGATTTCTCACTGTCTGAGCAGATGGGTGTGATCTTAGGCAGCCAACAGTGTACATATGTTCCTAATGTTGAAAGGAAGATTCTGAGCCAAGAATGACTGCAAAAGCCTATCTCTTCATGCCTCCCCTCTCAGGTGGCAGCAGTAAATATGGCCCTCTCTAGGATTAATTAAATACAACGAAAAGCACAAATATTAAGGGATGAAATGGAAGAACAGTGTGGAAGAAAGTCCAATGGTGATTTGATCTCAGTGGAAAATGTTGGAGAAAATTCTTGACAAAATTTCCATTAGAACATTATCAAATCGGTCAGCATGTTTTCCAACTGTGGATTAGTTACTACAGAAACTGTAAACCATAAAAAACACACATGACCAAGCTTCAGGCCTACAGATGCATATATTAAGCACAATATGTCTTAAATGTCAGCTTTTTTCTTGCACGTCATGCACAGTACTCATATTGCTAAAGGGGTCTTCTGTAATTGAGGATTTTTTTTCTCAGCATGTTTCAACTAGTAATTTATTCTTTTAGGTTTCAGTAACTGTATTAACTTATTGAAACAGCACAGACTAGAACATAATTTAAATTAGAATCTCTCTTTTTAAAACTTATGATCTATTATAACACAATTTTATATATTATAATAATATCCTTGAATACCTGTGCAGGTAGAACACCTCATTAGACTTTCTATAATAGTAATGTTTCTACACTTTGACAAGTAAAAATGGTATACTTTTTATTGGGACAAAATAAAATGAAGGATCTGTTAAAGATTATAGCACTTCCACAGGTGACACAATGCAGAGATTCTTATTTCAGTTTTAATTTAAAAATTAGAAATATAATCATTATACAGTAAAATCTTTTGCCTATTATTTAGCCCTGTGTATCACGTAAATGTACAGTTTAACAAAGTTTTTATTTTCTAAATACAGAACACTTCCAATTTTGCCAATGCAATATTCTAATAACTCTTAAAGCAATAGATCCTCTTATTTCTCCCATTACATAAAGAAGAAATTTAATGACAGATTCCAGTTTTTCAGAAAATAGGTTTACTCTATAAATAGTAAAATGAAATGTTACTTAAAATAATATGAATATTAATAGTCATAGAATGTGTATAAAGTTAGGCAAAATATAACTGTACCTAACACTGCCTAAAAGCCTATGACATTAGCTATTACTGTGAACTTGTTCCTCCATGATGCCAAAGTGCTGTCAAGTGTCTAGGACTCATTCAGTTCAGTGCAAATAGTTACTAGAGTAAGAAATTACTACTTTCTGTCTATCACGGAGCCCCTCAGATGATCAATACACAGTTTATAGAAGTTTAATGTAGTGCATCTTAATGCACACAGTTTTGTTCATATGTAGACCAAGTTGAGAGAAAGTGGAAAGATACTGAATCAGAGGTCAGACAACAAAACTCTGCATCCTTCTCTGGTACTTTCAAGATACATACCAGTCACTCAACTCCTTAATTTCCTTTCTTAATCTTTAAAATTAGAGACAGTAATACCATCTCTGCAGAGTGAGAAATTGTTGAGAGAATATGTGTTTGAAAGTTCTTTGTAAATTCTGAAGTACGGCTTCATTGTCATACATATTGTCTTTGTATTCCCCCAAAGTTCCTATGTTGAAACTCTAAAGCCCAGTGTGGTAGTATTAGGAGATGGAGTTTTGGGAGATAATTAGGCCACAAGAATAGAGCTATCAAGAGCAGAATTAGTGCCTTTATAAGAAGAGGCATGAGAGAATTTACTTGTCTCTCTGTCTCTCTGTCTCTCTGTCTGTCTCTGTCTCTCTCTTTTTCTCTCTTCTTCCCCTCCCCGCATTGTGTAAACTAGGAAGAGGTCCCTCACAGAAACTCTTCATCTCACCATGCTGGCTGGCATCCTGATCTTGAACTTCTCAGGCTCTATTACTATGCAAAATAAATATTTGTCATTTAATTCACTTAATCTATGGTATCCTTGTTATAGCAGCTCAGATTGACTAAGACACATTTGGTTGTTATTATGAGATGTATTAAGCAGTTAAGCATAACATTCAAGCTTCTATCTGGAGTAGCATCTTTGATCTCATGCATTATTTTCCTAAAAGCCTATGACATCAGCCTTCTAATAATATTGTATGAACCTATGATTATTATTAGACCAAACTATGTTTATAAAACCCACTTAGATCCTACTTTACCTACTGCACTGATATTTCTTATAATCTTTATGAGATAGTAACCCTTCCAAAACTCTTTTACCAATTTGGTTAACCATTTTGGCCTTAAGTAGTTGAATAGATATGTATTGTGGGCAGAAGGATTTAAAGGTTACAGTGGCCATGAGAGGTAACTTCTAGGCTAGATCCAAGAGTTGCAGAAATGACTTTGTGCTTGGTGAGTGAAGAAAAACCTCAATAGCAAGGTGTAAAAGGAGTTTCACTAATATCAGCTCTGTCTATTTAGAACTGTATAAAAGATAAAAAATGATTAATAAGCCAAATGTAAGATGCATCTATCTTCATTTAGGCCATTGGGTTTGATAACTGGAGAGAAGTCAGGTTAGATATAGCAATATCATATTTGTCAAGTCACATCTGAATAGCCAGCGTGTACAATTTTAGCATAATTACTTGGGATCTGTTGCTGTCTTACGGAGATGATAGATGCTAGATAGTGTTGGAAGGCTTCAAACCAAAAAAAAAAAAGTGCTAATGTGCTTCACATCTGGTAGATGTGTTCTGCAAAGCAAACACCTTGATAATTTCTCTGTTTTATAGAAATTGGAAACTGAAATGCTATTGCCTCACAATATGTGCCTCTTTTCAAGCTATAAACACTAAATTTGTGTTCTCAAATATGTTAGCTATGCATAGGAAACTGATTTGCCTCATCAGAGTCTTTATTTGCCTGAGTATTCATCTAAATGTATAGATGCAATTTTTGTGTCATCAGTACTTAGGTAAGAGAAATATGTGCTTTGGTTGTGCCACCTATGCACAAGCTTTTATTTCCACTTCCGATTTGGCACACATACTCACACTTCCACACAGTATACTCTAATGCACTCTAACTACAGCAAGGTCATTAGATTTGCATGCTACAAATTCACTTTTCTTGGTTTAAATGGGTAAATTAGGGTTGATTTGGCCAGTATTAATGAATGATCAAACAAACTTTTCCTACTTCTATCTTCTACTCTGTAAGTCTTCTACAATTTATATCCAAAGTGGTATATTTGTTCTAGGCATGTTATTCTCTAAGGCCCATGTCACTATATGATTGTTTAAATTTAATATAAAATGTCTATTTGTGGGAGGCATATATGGAATAAGTGGAAGAAATAATAGAAAGAATGATGGAAACAGGTGAAAAAGAAGGAATAAAAAGGAGAAGAAGAAGAAGTAAGGATTGAAAGGTCATATAGAAAAAACGAAGGGTCACTGAGCAGGAAGATGATTTTAATTAGAGAAGTAAGAGATCAAGAGGAGGAAGAGCTTTTCTCTTTTCTTTCTAGTTTGACGTAGGCAGTGACTGTGAACTGTTCCAGTTGGCATGGTGATATTCCCTTTCAGTAGTATTCCCTGTCCAGGTCCTCAGAAGTTCTACTTCTGAGGCATAGCCTTATTCACTTCTCCCTCCTTCCATTGTGGCTTAGACATTCCTCTGCCTTGCCATCACTATCTGTTACCCGACTAGGAAAAAAAAACCTGTATTAATTAGTCTGCTTGGGCTGGCATAACAAAATACCACTGAGTGGCTTAAACGACAGAAATTTATTTTTTAACAGTTCTGGAGAATTGACGTCCCAGATTTAAGGTGCTGGCCAATTTGATTCTTGGTGAGATCTATCATCTTGGCTTGCAGATGGCTACTACTTGTTGTGTCCTCACATAAACTTTCTTTTGTGCATTCCGGGAGAATGGAGAGGGTGAAATGAGGAGAGATCTCTCTTCCTTCCTCTTATGAGCCACCAGATCTATCAGATTATGGCCCCACTCTTATGGTCTTATTTAACCTTAATTATCTCTTAAAGACTCTATTTTCAAATACAGTCACATAGGGTGTTAGGGAATTTAACATATAAATTGAGGGGGCACAATTCAGTTCACAGAAAGCCTCTTTCTATCTTGCCATAGAAAAAAGGGAGACTCAACTCTACCATCACAGAAGTAGATCATAAAAATACTCTGCTGTCATTCTACTTTTCCATTTTCTATTGATATGGTTAATTGTTTAAAATATGGACTCCCCAAACCTTTAAGCAAGACGTACACTTACATGTGTGTCTTCTAAGATATACCCAAACTGTCAAATAAAACTTTCTTGAAATTTAGGGACTTCCTCTATTGTGGATGTTCTAGACACCTTCTTCTGTTGGTAGAGCTCCCTTGGTTGCTGGTCACTTATCCTTTTCTACTCCAATAGGTTACCTATCTGTGATTGAGAAGATGCTTGAATGTTACACATAAAATCAGGAAAGCCACTTTGATGTTTATGTCTGTTGCTTACCTGGCCTCTTATTCTTCCTTTCTCAGAATCTTTAGATTTATGGGGTGGAAATCCTACCAGATATTCTACCTGGGCCCTTGGCCCACTGGTTTCCAGATTTAAGTAGGGTCTTGGTTTAGGCTATTTACCTATTTTTTAAAAGCTATTTATAAAATTTTCAAATTTGATGGTTTTATTTTTTAAAATATCTGACAGTTAATATGTCACTCTGAATATATTTTCTATATTGCCAGTAATAGCATTTATGTATTGATCAAACTTAGGCATAGATTATCTATTTTTCTGATAGACAATTTGCCCAGAAGTTTCAGGTACTTATTTATTTTTGTTAACAATTGGCCAATTTTCATAACTCTGTGTACAGTTTTTGGATTCTTTAAATGGCACTAAAATTTTTGATATCACTTTTCAGAAGAAATTACACACCATTAATGAAAGATAGTGTGATCTTAAGTGGATGTTTGTATATGTGTGTGTTTGTGTGTGTATGTATATGTGTATATATACACACACATATATATATATACATATATATACACACACATATATACACATATACACATA
>NW_011888824.1:9528440-9537983 GCF_000151845.1 Pteropus vampyrus | reverse complement strand
AGGCTGACTCATAAGAACTTTTAGGCACAGGTATAAGCCAAGAATCTAGGCTGGTGCTTTGCAGCTTTCACCAAATAAATTTCTTTCAACCTAATAATGACACTTAAGTAATTACTCATTAACACCATGAGCACTTATAGTCTCTCCGTGGCACTGTGAGGGTGACAGCTGACAGACTTTACTCCCTTGATATAAGAACCCATGAAGAAATGCAGAGCAGTCAACGAAGATTTCATTAAAAAAGCAATCATTCTTTATGGATCATCTTTGTAAAGGTCTCTTACATCTATCTAGAAAGTTTAGATTTAAAAGTACTGAGAAGGTCTTATAAAATAATTAGTACATGTTGATTTTTTATTTTTTGTCCATTACATGAACTATGCAATATATTTTCCATATGAAGATAAAGACACTGACACACGTGTGGGGTTTAAAGTTCATCTTTTTCTTTGTTCATGTGCATATGCTTTAAAAAATATTTTTTCCCCCTGTGAAAAAGGGCATAAGTCAAAAATGTGGAGGTCAGTCTAAAGCAAGGAACAGACATTTACAACCAATTTGAGGACTGAACTAATGGCTATAGCTTTAAAAAACTAATCATCTACCTTTTCAAGTAGATCATCTCAAATTAAGGAAAGCAATCTCATTCTCTAGTAGCAGTTTTCATTTCTTTCCCCCTTATGACCTTAGCCAGAACACAGTACTGATATGAGGCATTTGTTTTACTAACTTGGTTAAAGTTAATGTAGTGTATAATAGACTTTAGCTGGTTTGACTTGAAGAGCAAGTGAATAGGACATTTGATTTGGAGAGAAAGTTGGCACTAAAAAAGGATATTGTTTTGAGCAGAGAATCAATGACTTTTCCTCAGCCACAGTCTCCAAAATGTTTCCTGTTCCAGCTTTGGCTCAAGTGACAGCAGCCTCTGAATGCATCAGAGAGAGATAGATGTGGTGATGCTTCAAATTTATATTTGTCATTTTTTAACCATTTGTGAATTTTATCTTTGTATATCATGTAGCCATAGCTTCTTCCCAAAGGATTAGCCACAGAGGACTCTAAATAACTTGGGAGTCCCCAACCCCCGGGCCACAGACCAGTACCAGTCCATGGCCTTTTAGGAACCGGGCCACACATCAGGAAGTGAGGGGCAAGTGAAGCTTCATCTGTATTTGCAGCCACTCCCCAGCGCTATCATCATTGCCTCAGCTCTACCTCAGATCATCAGGCATTAGATTCTCATAGGAGCACTGGTCCTTGGTTCCAAAAAGATTGAAGACCGCTGCTCTAAATCACTTTAACACTCTACTTACAATCTCTCAGGAACAGTCTGATTTATACTTTACATTGCAAGTGCCTCATTTTGGCCTTTTTGGCAGGGCAGTCTGAGGAAAATTGTTGAGTAAGGCGTATGGTTCTTTTATTCATTCTTCCTGTCATTATTCATTTCATCTTCCTCCACCCCCTGTCACCTGAGTGCCTCCCTGCCACACTCTGGTTTCTCAGTGAAGGCCATTCCCTATGTCTTCTGGATGTTCCTCCTCCCTACAGCAAATGACCCTGTGCCCTTGTTTTCAGGCCCTGTCCACTGCTGCATGGCAGCAATAGGTTTAATCAGCTAGAACAACCTCAGCTAATATAGAAGCAAACTGATTTTTTTTCTCCTTCCCAGGTGATCTAGTGCATTTAATACCTTTACTTGGTAAAACGCATATGTCTCAGAGGCCCCTGAGGATGTATGCAATCCTAAAAATTAGTCCTGGTGGGAAAGGTATTTTTCCATCCCATAAGCCTAATTAGTTTCTACAAATACTACTCATTAGAGAGAGATAAGAAGGATGCAAGCCAATCATCCATGGTGAGGACTGAGATGTTTTCTGCTGTTGGATGAGAATATAAAACTAAAGATTGTTTGATTGCCAAAGTTGTCTTACCATTTTCTCTCATTTTCTTTCACTAAAAACCTTTACACATTTAAAAATTATGACAATGATTCAGAGCATATGTTTTAGTATTATTCTTGTTGGAATAAGAAAGAGATAAATGCAGGGGTCTTATTGAACTGCATAATTTAAAATAATGTTTTTTACTTTATAAAATAATAATGGATTTAGTTTACATAAAACATACAATGAAATGTTACCTGCTAAATTTTATTATAAATAATTACTTTCAGTTTCTGTGTCTCTCATATACACATGTACACATACACCCACATAAAAATATATTATAGAACAAGCAGAACTCATAGGGTACAATCAGAAAACTACTTCCCAGTATCCTTGTCCTTCCTCCCCAACCCAGTTTATTCAGAATCCTGTGTGGTACTGGGTAAAATCTTTAGCAGGTTTTTGGTAATAGATAGGTACTTATCATAGATACTAAGTACTCACAAGAAAATTCATCTCAAAGCAATTGCTTCCATAATTAAAATATAGGTCCCATGTCTCTTTTTGTTTTAAGCGTAGCCTCTTCCCTTCCCCAACTCAGACCTGTTCCAAATGGGAAGTCACATGGAAAAACCCAATTTCTATGGGACAAAGGATGTTCCTTCCCATGGGAATGAGTGGGAGGTAGTGAACATTGCTGAACAACAATTCCATCAACAGGGTACCTCTTACCCTTTCAGTCTGGGTCTTAGAATGAAAATATGTGGAGTAGAACTGAGCTAGGAGCCCACCTGACCCACCTAGCCCACAACTGAAAACTAAATACTCCAGCTGACCCCAGGCTGGCCTTCAGCCAGTCCTAAAATCTGTGAGAACAAATACTTATTTTTGCATGCTACTGATTTTGTAGCTTTTTGTTATGTAGCAGTAGGTGTCTGATAATGGCAAGATCTATGGCAAACCCAGGCCAACACATCCTCATGTCACTCACCTGGTCTAGAGGAAACATACCTCTTTGCCCTAGACAATTGTACTACAACTGCATCCCAAACACAGTCATCTATCCTTTGGTTGTAAACTGCTTCAGCAAGTCTTAAACTCTTTGCAATTATCAGGTATAAATCTGTTTTTTTTTTTTAAATTCTTGGATTATATCTTAAGCTTTCTGAGCGGTCTTCCTGAGATTATCCTCATGCTAACCTTGAGGAAAAGGGAGAGAACCTACTATAAGTCCCCATGTGGGGTGCTGGTGATTTTTAGGACTGAGATGAAGTGAGTAATCATCTAAAGGGCATAAAACTTATTTTAATCACTCCTTTTCTACCTCTGTGAGTACCTTTGGAATGTGGGATTATCTGCCCCTTCTGTTTTTGAAGCCTCAGAACTGATACAGAAAGATTTCCAGTTTTCTATCCTGTTACACATAAGAAAGAAAAACATGTGTATGCACCTATATAATGGGATAATAGTTTACATATGACTTTTAGCTGGCTTTCATGAAATATATTATGGAATTTTTATCACCAAAAAGTTCTGCTACAACATCATTTTAATTAGTATATAATATTTTATAATTTATGGAAGAGTACCCTATTGTATACATGGGCCATTTCTTTTTTATTACTTTTTCTATTGTAGTCTATACTGTAATGAACATGTCATATTGTAACTTTATAAAATTTCTTGATGCTTTATGTCTAGTGGACTGAAGACTTAAGTCCTACAATCTCATCCATCAATTGCCATTTACATTATTCCTTGCAGCTTTTGGTTTAAAATTTCCCACCTCCGTCTTTTTATATGTAAAGTAGAGATTATGATTTTAACTTTTATTCACATATTTGATATCGGTGATGATAGAGATTGTTCTGTATTCTTTCCGAGTCTTATTTTTCTTAAGTCAAGCCAATTGAAAGCAAATTAAAAACCATAAAGGATTTTCACAATGTACTGTATTTTACTGAAATAATCACTTTTCTAGACATATCCATTAATCAAGTGTCCAGTGAGCATTCAGTATTGTTCTTAGCACAGAGGAGGATAAAGGAGGATTGTATGATACAGCCCAAAGTGCTAACTTCTTGGCCGTCAGTTTGAACACATACAGACATAAATAATAAGGCAACTATATAATTAGTATATGATCAGAGGCTACACTGCGAGGTACTGGCCTTATGCTTATTTAGTTTAGTGCTGTAGCTGAGGTGCCATGGCATAGAGGAGACATTATAACCTCTATAATAAGATTTAGATTGGGAATTTGAATCATTACTTTGTCACTTGTAAAATAGATAATCTTGGGAAAATACCTTACATATTTTTTAGTTTCACGATGTTTGTCATTAAAAAGGGGCTAATAATGCTATTCCATAAGACTCGTGAGAATTTGAGACATTGTGCCTTAAAGTATAAGAATAAAGTAAATTGCAATAGTTATAATTATTTTAGAGTAGTCAAAAAACTAAATTAGGCCTTTAAGAAAGCATCATATTGCTATTCAGTAATATTGAGGTGGTTCAATTTCCTTAAAGCAATGTATACATGGTAGTCTTGACAATATTTTAAAAAAAAATCTCTTTACTAGAACTGATTTTATAGTCAATGTACACAAATTACATGCTATTGTGATTTGGGCATTTTTTCAAAGTGACTATATATAAACATGAACTAAGTTTTTTTTTAATTTAAAATACTTTTATTTGCTATTTGTTATTTGCATATATGACATTACGTCTTCTTTGTATCTATGAGCTTGAAATTTTTTTAGATGCTACACGTAAGAGAGATCACAAAGTATTTGTATTTCTTTGTGTGACTTATTTCATTTAACATAATGCCCTTAAGATTTATCTATGTCGTCACAAATGGAAAGATTTTATTTTCTTTTTCTACGGCTGAGTAATATCTCATTTTATGTACATATATATCACAATTTATTTATCCATTCATCTATCACTGGACACTTAGGTTGTTTCCATAGCTCAGCTATTTTAAATAATGGTATAATGAACATAGTGGTACGCATATCTTTCTGAATTAGGGTTTTTCTTTTCTTCGAATACCAAGAAGTTGAATTTATGGATCATATGGTAGTTTTATTTTTAATTTTTTGAGAAAAATCCATAATGTTTTTCATAGTGGCTATACCAATGTGCATTCCCACCAAAAATGCACAGGGTTTCTTTCCTTTTCTCCACATTCTCACCACTACTTGTTAATTCTTGTCTTTTTGATAATAGCCATTCTAACATTGTGAGGTGATATCTCACTGTCATTTTGATTTGCTTTTTCCTGATAATTAATGATGTTGAGCATTTTTTTCGTGTATCTGTTGGCCATTGGGATGTCTTCTCTGGAAATGAGAACTCCACATTTTTAATCAAATTGAGGTTTTTTTTTTTTTTTTTGCTGTTGAGTTATATGTTTTTAATATATGTTGGATATCAGTGCTTTATCAGATATATAATTTGCAAGTATTTTTCTCCCATGCAGTAAGTTGCTTTATCATTTGTTGATGGTTTCCTTTGCTGTGCAGAAATTTTTTTTAGTTTGGTATATTCTCACTTGTCTTTTGTTCTTTTGCTTTTGGTGTCAAATTAAAAAATTGTCACCAAGACATGTGTCAAGGAGTTTACTACCTATGTTTTCTTCTAGAAGCTTTATGGTTTCAGGTCTTGACTTCAAGTCTTTAATTCATTTTGAGTTAATTTTTGTGTATAGTATAACATGATGGTCCAGTTTCATTCTTTTGTATGTGGCTGTCCAGTTTTCTCAACACCAATAATTGAAGAGATTGTTTTTTCTCATTGTATATTTGACTCATTTGTTGTAAAAAAATTAACTATATATGCCTTTATTTTGGGGCTCTTTATTTTGTTCCATTGATCTATGTGTCTGTTCTTAGCCAAATTTTATTTTTACAGAATAATTTTCACAGTATTTTATGAAGGTAAATAAAATATATTATAATATTGTAAAATTTATTTACCTAAAAACAAATCATTCCATCTTAGTGGGTACAAGTGTTCACCTATGTCATCTGGTTTCAGTCTATTTACAAGGTAGATATATAGGAACAGTGGAAAATATAACATTTTTCTAAATGTGTACAGAGATATTGACCTCAAATGTCAGGTAATACACATGAAATTGTTGGCAGTATCCATTGCGTTAGCCTGAATAATTTCATACAACTTCTGTAATACATTGCAAACTTTTAATTTTAATACTGAACATTTTTACATAATTATAAAATTGAGTTTCATTAGACCATCATGTTGTAGAAACTTTTTGCTTTCAATTGCTGAGACTGATGCCTAAAAACTTGGGTTAGCAAGCTTGTTTTCATAAAGCTAAAAACTTCATGCTCATTAATCATGTGGTTTTGTTTTGTGTTTTTTCAAGGTGAACAGCATTAAATAGGGTTACTATTATAAGCACGTAGGGTCTTAAAAATTTATTTCTAATATGTTTTTTATACTATTTAGCAGGGGTTTTAGCCATTTTGATCATTTTAAGACTGTCCTCTGGACAATAAGAGTACTAAGGAAATTTTCCTTAATACTATTCATGACGTTTCATTACCCATTGAATTTCATATGGTTTCAAATGATGAGACTTAAAATATCCAATTATATTCATCCTGAGGCCAACACTTTGGGGCTTATGAGAATCTTGTTATTCTGTAATCTTTTTATCTTCCTATCTCTGTGTACTGACCTTTTATAAGAAACTGATAAGATAAAAATGAAGTTAGTTATAACCTACCTGTTACCTTCTTTTGTACTAAGGTGACCTGCTGTGTTTATGATTTGTTAACCCGAGAGTTTAAAAAAACTATATGGACTGCTACTCCTTTGAACTTAATTCTATGTGCAAATTGTTGTAGAAATGTAGTACAATTAAGTACTATTGGAATAAGTGCTAGATGTGTCACTATCTAGAGGAAGCCTCGAAAGCTAGAGAGCGTCCTCTTTTAGATAGTGACATGTATCTTCAGTTTAGCATGATCCCCTCTTCTCACTTCAGCCTCTTAAATTCTGGCCGAGTTTGAGTTGCCTTTTTATTATACCATGTTATTGTTGATTATTTTACAATATAGTGAAAGCAACTATTTCTCTACTCTATAAATGGTGGGTGAGGGAAACTAGATAGTTGGAGAGGGCCAGATATAATAAAAATAAGAAGATACTATATTTCTTTGTGGAAATGAATGATACCCTTATGCAATTAAGATTCAAAAAAAAAAAAAAGTGTCTTAAAAAATACAACCTGACATAAATTGTTTGTCTGACCTCTGCAGGAATTTGAGTTGTTTAGTTTATAAGGGTGGGGTGGGGTGAGTGGAGAAAAGCCTATTTAACAAATATATGTTTTTATGTTTTACTTTGTATTTTAAAGACAAACAGTGAGAGGAGCATGATTATGTGCCAGTCACTCTTCACAATACTGTAGACTTTTTCCTTCAGTCCTCATAGCAACCAAGTGAGGGAGGAGGAATTGTTACTAACTGCAAGCTCTAGTGGAAGAAAGTAAGCCAGAGTGCAGCATTCCGGAGGCTGAGGAATCCTCAGTGGCTCCACACTCTAAAAGGAGAGGAGCTCGATTCCTCTGACTGCAGAGTCTGTGCTCTGAGCTTCTCTGATATAACACATATGCTTACAACCAGGTTCCTATTTAATTCTCCAACAACTACAATACATTTAAAGGGAGAAAAACTCTTCATTTCTAGTGGACTGACAGTTTCTGGACTAAGAGTCTGAAGATACACAGAAATTTGGGTCTTGTAGTCAGAGAAATTAACTACTATCAAATTGAATTTCCTGATGCAGAGTTAGTATTCATTCTTGTCTGTTTAAAGAGTTAATGATCATTAAGTAATTTGTGTTCCTGGGGAAAAAAGCTATACTCTAAAGGAAAAAAAAAAATTCCTCCAAACATCTTATTGGTACTTCTACATTGCCTTTTCCTTTACTTAGAAACCAACCATTGAACAAGTGTTTCTGAATTCTCACCTCTCCTCATGTGTCAAAAAGTGTCTGATTGGAAAGAGAGCATCAAAATTTTTTTGAATAAAGTTTTTTTAAAGTTTTAAATTCTAAGGCAATCTCTTCTCTGCTTTTTCACTCCCTTTTCAGAAATATGATACTTCGGGGAAGAACAAAATATCTCCTTAGATTGTCTAATCAACTTTTTACATTGGTGCGCAGAAAGTAAATTCTTATGACAACTCTCATCTTTTGAGAGTAAAACATAGTCCCTTTGCCTTTGCCAGTGTATAAAATGCTATTACTACCATGTTTCTAGAAACATTTTTTTCCACCATGTAGGAAATTGCATGTCAGATTTTAAACATCATTGTACATATTTTTAGTCAAACCTAGCTCTACATGACACTTCATTGAAGTGAGAAATGTGAGGCGAAAGACTTTTATTCTAATTACATGCCAAGTATAAAATAATTACCTGAATCATGTAAGATGAAAGTCACCCAATTGGTGGGCACAATTAAAACAGTAGTACTTCATTTCGGAGTTTCATACCATTTATTTGAGAGAAAAGATTATAAAAAGAAAGACTTAGAGTTAAAGTCTATAATATTGGTGATATGACAATGAGTGATAGTCAGGTTATGCTGAATTTTAAAAATAAGGCTATTTTAGATTTTCCTAAAATTGCTTTTTATTATAATATTGCTGCATTCATAGAATGCATAGAATTTTATGTATAACAAATGAAGTAACCCATTCATGGTTAAATGTTGAATTTTCAATTCTTATAAGCTTTTGTTGTACTCATTGTGTAGACTACATTTTTATATGAGGTGTTACTTGAAGTCTCCTTAGTGTGCTGCTGCAGAAAAGTTAAAATTCAGGAACATTCTCAGTAGAACTGAAGGTAATTCCCTTCTGTTGTGATTAGCTATGTTTTCTCTCTCTTAAAAGGAATATTCAGTATTCAGTAGGAGCTTTTTCTGGAAGTGGGAGGCACAGTTTCAGTGCTATGGTGAATTTATTAACTTAGAATCCACTGTCAACTATTTTTATGTTTAATACATATAATCATAAGTATGGCACATATTACTGTTTATAAAGAACGAATTTTAAATGTCAAATATTTCCTGGCTTGAACATCTTATTGGTCCACAGAAACAATTCACTTGCATCTCATTATGCTGTAAAGAACAACTGAGTGGAAAGTCCATTTTTGGGCCTTATCCTAGTAGGTTTAATCATTGGGTAGCAAAATATCTCATAATTAAGTGGTCATGTCCAACACTGAAAGCATTATCTTTCTATTGAATCTACTCCTCTTTTTTTTTTCTGTTTTTCATCATCATTTTCATCTCCTAACCCACACATTCTAATTAATTGTTAAATCTTATTTGTTCTCTCTCCTGTTATTTTATTTTCTTAGTTTAGGACTGAGGCATCTCTCACCTAGACCAGTGCCACATGGTGCTTCTCAATTTGCTTTGATTATAGGAAGATGAAGGAGAGATAATGAGTTTCAAAGATTTGTAGATATATAAAAAAATGTTCTCAATTAGAGCAAATCACCCATAATTCTAGGACTTGGAAGAGCTTTGAGGATCATATCAAAAAATAGCAAAATACAGGGTGCTAGCATGAGCTTTAGAGAGACACATAGATTT
>NW_011888824.1:9503191-9527535 GCF_000151845.1 Pteropus vampyrus | reverse complement strand
AATTGCTTGCTGTTTGGCTAATTTTTTAAAAAATGTGTTGGCATGAATTAAAGAAAAGTATGACCAGCTATACATCTGGCTTTCAATCAGATTAATCCTCTTAATACATTTCCCACGTCTTTCGATTCCTCAGAGGTCTGATTAGTGCTTTTGGAATTTATGATCTCTGGCCTTATTTCTTTTGGACCATTTTTTGGGTATTCTTTCCTTAGAAGCCTCAGGTCCCTCTGGGACTCTTCCTTTTGCCATTTGGACAAGATCTCTGCAGAAATCTAAGTTCCTAGGAGAAGACTGGTGGAAAAGGGAAAAGCCAACATTGTGTTGTTTTCAGTTGATAATGGAGTTTTTTTTCCTTTTCTTTGTATTGGTCGATAACCAACTATGTATGCAAATTACTGTTGAAATATAGTATACTGCCTAAAAGATTTTAAAAATGAGAATCCATGTTTATCTAATTCTTTGTCTTCTTTTCTTGGTGTTCACCTTCTTTTTGCTTTTGTTTTCTTAAACTTGGTCCTTTATTAAGAAAACATTATCATTGGGAAAAAGCATGCATTCTTACTTCATATCTTTTAGTGCTTGAGAAACATTAACATATCCATTTCTCCTCTAAATAGAACCTTCTGAAATAACTTAGGCAGGATTTGTGTGAATGGAAACTCATTTGTTTTAATTACACAACCAGTGACAAAGTTCTAATATGTTCTACTATATTGCTTTGCATTCTAAATGAGCATGCACATCCTATACAATCACTCTTACATTCTAATTATAAGGTGATAATAGTTTTGTTTTTAAATTTGCTTGGTTTTTTGTTTTCTTCCTTACCTATAGATTTCTTTCAACTTATGTTGACAAATTATTTATTAATTTTTTACTTCCTTATTGGTATACTTCTTCACACTCCTACTATTGGTCAGTGTAATTTTAAAGCTGTAAAAGAGAAAACCACAAACCCAAAATGGAGTCACTTGTGCTAAAGACCATGATACCAAACCTAGGCTTAATACCTGACTTAATTGCTGTTTCAAACTTCTCCAGGAATGTAATCGTAATTGGTCAGTCTGGAATTTTCTGTTCAATACCAATGAGGAAATCTGTGTGGTCCTTCTCCATACCCCAAAGAAAACTGAAGCAATCTCTGCCCCATCCCCCATCATGCCCGCCTTCACCTAAGGGAAGGTAACCTCCTTGCCTGTAATGATTCTTTGTTATCCTTTGCTAATAACTTTCTTTCCTGCCTAGTATCCACTTATACAAGTCTTACATATCCTACAACTTGGGGGGCGGGAGTGCTCCTCTCTACTTACTAGATGAGATACTGTCTGATTCATGAATCAATTAATAAAAAGAATTAGATCTTCAAATTTACTTGATTGAATTTTGTTTTATAAAAAAGCCTATGACCTTGCTAATTCTAATAAAGAAAATTAAAGCAGGTTTAATCAGATTGAGCTAATCCAAGAAAGCTATAGAATAATTCATCTGTATAAACATTTTTTTACAGTTACATGCTATTCTAGGTTCTGGGAAGCCATGGTGAACAAACATAGGCTGGGTCCTCCAGGGGCTCAGAATACAGTGCAACAGATGGACAAGTAAGTTGGCAATAAACACGTGTGCTGGTGCCGTGAGAAGTGCTAGCACAGGCCTGTGTCCTCCTCATGCTGAGAAACATCATCACCACCGCTAGTTCCCATTTTCAAGAAACTCATTTCTTTTGATCTATTGTCTCATTCAAGTGCACTCTTGCAAAGTTCATGGAAGCTGAGGAGAATCATACTGATACCTGGTGACTTCTTGGGAAACAAGGAGCATGCCTTAATCTCTGAACCTAATGTAATACCTGAGACAGCGTAAGCTTTCAGTATGTTTGTTGAATCACTGGATTTTGAAAGTATAGCAAAGAATCATTACATTAATTGGACAGTGGTTGTGTCTTCTGTTTCTCCTTCTGTCCTTGCACACTCTTACCTTTCATCTAAACACTGAGAGCAGGATATATTCTAGTCATCGAAGACCTCCACATTCTTGTCTTCCCTACTGGCTGGCACCCTTATTAAAACTATGACTTAAGTCTACTTAAATCCTTCAGGCAGAATATCAGAGATATTCAGGTAAAGCCCTGTATTTTAATAATTGACTTTAGTATTTAACTCACTAATTTGGAAATTTCAGACAACATTTTTTCAGTCCTAATAGAGGACGTTTTGACCATTTAATCTATAAAAATAACACCATCAGCAGCAGCATTAACATCAACATAATGTCTAACATTTATTGAATGTATTCTATATAGCAGCACTATCCAGAGTGCTTTTCATTCATCATCTTTTTTATTCATCACAAAAATTCTACCAGATGAGGACAGTGAGGAGGCTCAGAAATATTTATGAAACATCTTCAACGTGACACAGCCAGAAAGTGTTAGAGATGGAATTGGAACTTATGCCACCAGATCAAAGATCCCATAAGCTTCACTAGTTATCTCATCAGCCCCCACTCACCATCTTGCTTTATCCCTTCAGTCTACCATTATTACAATCACCCAAATTCCTGACAATTTTCAAAGAGATCAGTTGTGTTTCCAATTGACTGGCTTGGTTCTTGCTTGACCAACAATGTTCTGACTGCAAGTGAACATGCCATTAAGGTATTTCATACATCACTGGCATTTTTGTTCACAGGCATTTCCATGCCTTTTGGTAGAATACCATTATTTTATAGAAAAATTGATTTTAGGATGCCAGAGAAAATTTGGTTTCCTGCATTTTGGCAATGATGCAAGACGAAATGCTCTATACAAAATGCAAGTTGAGTCGGAGTAACCTATGGGGTCTTATGATGCCTCATGAAATGGAAAAAAGAATAAAAACCCTCTCTGATTTTCTTACTCTAATAGGATGTCAGATTTGAGTATAAGGCTTCTCTTTTTTGCGACAATTGTCAAGAACTATCTGTATAGTACTTTACTGTTTACTAGAATTTATAAAACTGAACATTAGGGTCGAGATTTATAGGAAGAAAAAACTAGCGATAACCAACTATGTATGCAAATTACTGTTGAAATATAGTATACTGCCTAAAAGATTTTAAAAATGAGAATCCATGTTTATCTAATTCTTTGTCTTCTTCTCTTGGTGTTCACCTTCTTTTTGCTTTTGTTTTCTTAAACTTGGTCCTTTATTAAGAAAACATTATCATTGGGAAAAAGCATGCATTCTTACTTCATATCTTTTAGTGCTTGAGAAACATTAACATATCCATTTCTCCTCTAAATAGAACCTTCTGAAATAACTTAGGCAGGATTTGTGTGAATGGAAACTCATTTGTTTTAATTACACAACCAGTGACAAAGTTCTAATATGTTCTACTATATTGCTTTGCATTCTAAATGAGCATGCACATCCTATACAATCACTCTTACATTCTAATTATAAGGTGATAATAGTTTTGTTTTTAAATTTGCTTGGTTTTTTGTTTTCTTCCTTACCTATAGATTTCTTTCAACTTATGTTGACAAATTATTTATTAATTTTTTACTTCCTTATTGGTATACTTCTTCACACTCCTACTATTGGTCAGTGTAATTTTAAAGCTGTAAAAGAGAAAACCACAAACCCAAAATGGAGTCACTTGTGCTAAAGACCATGATACCAAACCTAGGCTTAATACCTGACTTAATTGCTGTTTCAAACTTCTCCAGGAATGTAATCGTAATTGGTCAGTCTGGAATTTTCTGTTCAATACCAATGAGGAAATCTGTGTGGTCCTTCTCCATACCCCAAAGAAAACTGAAGCAATCTCTGCCCCATCCCCCATCATGCCCGCCTTCACCTAAGGGAAGGTAACCTCCTTGCCTGTAATGATTCTTTGTTATCCTTTGCTAATAACTTTCTTTCCTGCCTAGTATCCACTTATACAAGTCTTACATATCCTACAACTTGGGGGGCGGGAGTGCTCCTCTCTACTTACTAGATGAGATACTGTCTGATTCATGAATCAATTAATAAAAAGAATTAGATCTTCAAATTTACTTGATTGAATTTTGTTTTATAAAAAAGCCTATGACCTTGCTAATTCTAATAAAGAAAATTAAAGCAGGTTTAATCAGATTGAGCTAATCCAAGAAAGCTATAGAATAATTCATCTGTATAAACATTTTTTTACAGTTACATGCTATTCTAGGTTCTGGGAAGCCATGGTGAACAAACATAGGCTGGGTCCTCCAGGGGCTCAGAATACAGTGCAACAGATGGACAAGTAAGTTGGCAATAAACACGTGTGCTGGTGCCGTGAGAAGTGCTAGCACAGGCCTGTGTCCTCCTCATGCTGAGAAACATCATCACCACCGCTAGTTCCCATTTTCAAGAAACTCATTTCTTTTGATCTATTGTCTCATTCAAGTGCACTCTTGCAAAGTTCATGGAAGCTGAGGAGAATCATACTGATACCTGGTGACTTCTTGGGAAACAAGGAGCATGCCTTAATCTCTGAACCTAATGTAATACCTGAGACAGCGTAAGCTTTCAGTATGTTTGTTGAATCACTGGATTTTGAAAGTATAGCAAAGAATCATTACATTAATTGGACAGTGGTTGTGTCTTCTGTTTCTCCTTCTGTCCTTGCACACTCTTACCTTTCATCTAAACACTGAGAGCAGGATATATTCTAGTCATCGAAGACCTCCACATTCTTGTCTTCCCTACTGGCTGGCACCCTTATTAAAACTATGACTTAAGTCTACTTAAATCCTTCAGGCAGAATATCAGAGATATTCAGGTAAAGCCCTGTATTTTAATAATTGACTTTAGTATTTAACTCACTAATTTGGAAATTTCAGACAACATTTTTTCAGTCCTAATAGAGGACGTTTTGACCATTTAATCTATAAAAATAACACCATCAGCAGCAGCATTAACATCAACATAATGTCTAACATTTATTGAATGTATTCTATATAGCAGCACTATCCAGAGTGCTTTTCATTCATCATCTTTTTTATTCATCACAAAAATTCTACCAGATGAGGACAGTGAGGAGGCTCAGAAATATTTATGAAACATCTTCAACGTGACACAGCCAGAAAGTGTTAGAGATGGAATTGGAACTTATGCCACCAGATCAAAGATCCCATAAGCTTCACTAGTTATCTCATCAGCCCCCACTCACCATCTTGCTTTATCCCTTCAGTCTACCATTATTACAATCACCCAAATTCCTGACAATTTTCAAAGAGATCAGTTGTGTTTCCAATTGACTGGCTTGGTTCTTGCTTGACCAACAATGTTCTGACTGCAAGTGAACATGCCATTAAGGTATTTCATACATCACTGGCATTTTTGTTCACAGGCATTTCCATGCCTTTTGGTAGAATACCATTATTTTATAGAAAAATTGATTTTAGGATGCCAGAGAAAATTTGATTTCCTGCATTTTGGCAATGATGCAAGACGAAATGCTCTATACAAAATGCAAGTTGAGTCGGAGTAACCTATGGGGTCTCATGATGCCTCATGAAATGGAAAAAAGAATAAAAACCCTCTCTGATTTTCTTACTCTAATAGGATGTCAGATTTGAGTATAAGGCTTCTCTTTTTTGCGACAATTGTCAAGAACTATCTGTATAGTACTTTACTGTTTACTAGAATTTATAAAACTGAACATTAGGGTCGAGATTTATAGGAAGAAAAAACTAGGAAAGAAGAAAACAATGACTCTTACAGATAACCATTCCTCTACCCTTCCAACAAAGCAGCAAGGACTTTTACCAACTGAAATTGAAACATCTCCGACTCTGTTAGGAGGTCTGTGCTTTAAGACTTAAGAGATGCTAAAAAATTTCTGAAGCAGAGCAGTGACTTTGTAAATCTGATGTTTCTATTAGTTGTAATTTTCTTTAAATAGCCTCCCATTTAATTTTCTCTCTTCTGCATGAACAGTAATTCAGTGACAACTTTTTCAATCCACACAGGTATACTTAGGCACTCTGAAGAATGAAGCTGCCTTTGGCTTTTATCTAGTGCAAAGAACTGATTTCTGAATTTATTTGTTCATTAATAAGTCCTTTCACACCAGGAAAATCATGCAGGGGGTTTGTACAAAAATCTTTTCTTTTCTTGCAAAAGAGCTAAGTCGAGCACAGCTATAGAGGACTAGATAAATGGACTGAATCCAGTAGCTACATGAGACACTTGGTAAAGTAAATCAACACAGTGGGAGTCCCCCTCTTCTCAATGAATCCCTAACTTATTTGAACATTTTCCTTTTCATCCATCAACACTTTATCAAATATATTTTTCAGTGTTACTCTCTGTTAATAGTAGAAAGCCTATCTCCTGTGAAGTGTGTTTATTTTCATACTACTCTTTGTGTTCTGTACTCTGACTCAAGAGAAGCTTAGAGAGAAATAAAGCAGCGGTACATTAAAATTTTTTTTGGAGTCAGCGTTGGGTGCAGAGTAGGGATAAAATGAGAAACTTTAGACTGAGAGTAAAGAAACTCATGTTTTCCCCAGTTTCTATCATTCACTTACTCATTCATTTATTTATTCATTCTTTCATTTTGTGAGTTAGTCAGTCAGTCAAGACAGATTTATTTGGTGCCTATTACATGTCAGAAACTCTTTAAGGCAAAAAATGCAGAGATTTAAAAAAATGCAGCACTGGTTACTGCCCTGGAATCTCGAAGTTAGCCTTTGCTACCAACTGTTTGGATGTCTTTGAAAAAAAATCAGTTAATCTCTCTGGGCTTCAGTTTCCTCATGTATAAATGAGAAAGTTTATTGGATGACCTGCTTTCTGTGGCTCCAAGTCTTAATTAGGTATTACACCGTAGAATGACCAACTCATTTCTAGAATTTAATGTTTTTAAGTCAATCAACAGACCCTCACTCCCAGCCCCTGCACTTCTAAAGAGAGTTTAAAATTTCTGTTAATGATGTATTCAACTCTTATAATAGGGATATCTTTCCCATATTTAAATTCCACATTTTTCTTATTTTATTTTTTCAGTAGTTACTTTTCATTTTTTGTTTAAGGCTCAGGAGTAGAAGTAGCCTTAAATTCTTTATAAAAAGTTATGTCATTTCAACTTTACCCAAATAAAAACAGCGAACATTTTTTGAGCACCTACTCTATACTATGTCTGGGGACCAAAATTTATAACCATTTTTTCATTTAATCCTGGAAAGAAAGTATTGTACTCAGGTCATATAATAAGCAAGAGATGAAGTCAATATTCAAACCCAGTACTCTAAACATGGATCCAGTACTTTTTAAACACTGTTGTAGAATCAGGTAAGAAAAGGTACACAGAGAAGGTGGTGACATTTTAGGAGCAAGTGATCGACCATTATGGTTTGCCCTGGTCTGTGCCCTATTAGCATTGGCAGTCTTGCATCCTGGGAAAAACCTTAGTTCTGAGCAAACTTGAGAAAAAAGACCCTTAGTTATTTAGGGTGCTAATAACTGAACACTTTGTAGAGGGTCCATCCTATGAGGCTTAGAAAAAGCTTTAATGACCATTTTACAAAAGTGTGTTTGGCATCGATGTATCTTGACATAAAATGGTTTCTTTAGGGATAAAGATGCACATTAAACTCTTATAGTTTAATTTAAAGACATATCTTTTTTTGTAACAGCAAAATCTCAGGAGTTAGTAAAATGGTAAAAGCAACAAAAATTTGCCTACACTGACCCTCCATTTCAGTCTTTCAAAAGAAATCTTAGAAGAATTTTTAAAGATTCTTTTTTTTTTACATAATGATGTAAGAACCCTGGCAGTTTCTTACTAAAAATATTAAAAATGTAAATTTATTCAAAGGAAATTAAATAAGAAATAATACCTCAAGAAAGAGAACAAATTTCAAAGGGAGAACTTTAAATTATGGCTCTATTTATATAATGCTGAACACCTAGATAGTATTTGAAAATTTTTGTCAAATATTTAAGTGAATAATTAGCATTATAAAGTTATGCTTTTGAAAGTTGCTTTGAAGCTATCAGTTTTATGGTAATGTTTGGCATTTTTAAGTCTTAGTCTTTGGTTTAGAAATGGGTTTTTAATGATTGTTGTTGAGGACGTTTCTGACCTCCTGGTCATTAGATCAGTGCTGGTCTTATTGGACTACAAGTTGTGTTTTTTACAGTTGATCTCTCTGTATTGAAATATGGCCTTTTCAGTTTCTAAGACATTTCACTATTCTGGTTACCCTCTCCTCTCAAAGATGTACCTTTCTTTCTCCCTTTCCTCCTCTTTTTCATCTACACAATGCTAAACACTAACATGCCCCAGGGCTTAGCCATTCGGATTTCCTTTTTTATTTTTCTATTTATACTGACTCTGTTGATCTTCTTCAGTCTCATATTTTTAAAAATCATCTCTGTGCTGAAGACACCCATATTTCTTCTTCCAGCCTAAACTTCTTCCCTGATCCCCATCTTGCGTATCCCACTGCTGGTCAATATCTCCATTTGGATGTCTTAAAACATTCTTAAATCTACTATATCCAAAACTGAGCTCAGATTTCTACCCCCGATCTTGCTCCTCCAGTAGGGCTGTCTTCTACAACCCTAGGAATGGCAACTCCAATTTTTGTATTTCCTCAGGCCAACTTTCTTGTAGTCATCCTTAATTTCTTTCTAACTCCTGCATCTACATCACCTCTGCCAACAAAATCTTATCAGCTCACCTTTGCCGTGTAACTTCTTATGTCAACTTCCCCCACTATCACCCTAGTAACAAATTACCAATATCTCTCACTTGAATTATGGTAATAACTTCCTAATTTGTCTCCCTGCTTGCTCCTAATCACAGCAACCATAATAATTCTTTAAATAAACACGATATCATGTCACTTCCATGTTCAAAATCTTTCTCATAATACTCAGAGTAAAAGCCAAGATTATCGCAGTAGCCTCTAACTAGATACAATCTGAATTCTCCCCATTCTCGTCATCCCCGTTTTTATCTCCTAGGAACTCTTGCCTTAGCTCTTTGTCTTTGAACCACCTAGGTCAAGTTCCTCCCTCAACGGTTTTGCATTTGTTATTCTTTGGGCTTGGCAGCACAAGCCCAAGTAGTCATGTCATCTCTGTGATCTTCTAGACAGCTTAGCTACTTCCTCTCTTATTTTCTTTAGTCTTCCACTTTAAAGTCATATTCTCAGTGAGGTCTTTCCAGAAAAACAATTATTTAAAATTGTACTCACATACTTTTTTACTACTAGCACTGCCAATCTACCTCTGTTGCTTTGTTTTTCTCATAGCATTGTATCTATAGTTAGTCCAAACTCGACCTTGGGTCCTCAGTTTTGAGAGTCAGTCCTTTTTTTAGACCCTTTTTGTAAAATATTGATTAGATTGCTTGTGGAAATCATCAACCGAGTGATTTGAGATTAGTTTTCTTGAATTCCTCCAAACGAGTGTGAATAAAGCAGATTTGTTTAGGACCCTTCGGTGTAGGGGGAACAACAGGATTCTCAATGGTTTACCCAGCCTCTGAGAGTGCTGCATTAAAATCTTTGTTTTGACTCCATCAAAGTCAGCTTTATTTGTCTGATTTTTAGGTAACTGCTTACAGATTTATATACTACTGGGAGGATTCCCTTCAGTCTCCCTTTTCTGTCGCCCCTTTGTTTTACTCCAATGTTTATTTATTCCATTTCTTAATAACCATTTAAAGATTTCTACTCTGCTGGGAAGAATCCCTTGACTTGCCCCTTTATTTTTCCTATTGTCTTGGAAATCAGTCTACTTTTCTTTGCTGTCTGTTGTTTCAGCCTAATGATTCTCGTTGGAAATGGCTCTGAGGCTAGTGGTTCTACCTCAGGCATCCACAATCTAAACCTGACCTAGTGACAGGTTCTATTCCAACACCTTCCTTTGGTAGCTGCCCTAACACTAGAGGTTGTCATTCAGATCAGCCAGAATCTGAGCTTGGCCCATCTCTTATTTCCATATTTTGCTTTATTTCATGTTACTTTGCATTTCCTTATACATCTAATGAACCAGCTTTTTGAAGTTAGATCCTTCCACTGGTAAATTTTACCTCTAGTAACTGGTACCATGTCATGGAATGAGGTACCCCCATGGCTACTCAGAAATCAGACATTCTTTATTTCCTAAATGATGAGAGCTTAGCAAATTGGCCTTCTCCCATCTCTGATCCTGAAGGGTCTGTTCTTAAAAGTTGGGAGGGCACTCACAGTCTCATTTTTCCAATATTATTATTTCTGTGTTCAAATGTCGGAAAACACATTAGAAACAACCTTCCCAACATGTAACGTACATATTAAATGTTTTAAAAAATATTTAATTTATTACTAAAAAGGAAACATGGCTCCAAAGAATTATTTAAAATCTTATACTGTACCTTGAAGTTAATGTTTTATGCTCATTTAACTCTGAGCATGAAGAAATGCTCACGAACTCTAAAGTTTCAAGTAACCTGAACTTGTCCTCAATCTAAAAGTAAACTTTAGTGATAAATATAAGAGAATAGATTATCGATCAATTGAACACTAATGTCGTATCCTAGTGTCAACAGTATATCTATCATTTCTCTATTTTGGACAGTGTTAGCCTTGTTTTAGGATGATATAATTATCTCACCTCTATCAAGTTTAAAAGATTCATATAATGTTACTTATTGTTTATCCAAGACAGAACTAAAATAGTAAAATTCAGTTATCATTTAGCACTTACATTGTATCACATGTTCTTTTTCTAATTTTTACATAAAAAGAATCCAAAAGTCTTAGATTGAGATGATAAGAGAGCATAGTCTTTGGAAAAGTTTATCGAAGAGACAAATAAAACAAATACCAAACTCATATTGTTCTACTTATACAAAAAGTCAAGTCTATTGATTTTATTTATTATACCGAGTGGATATTTCAGTTGTTTAGGTACTTTCAGAGAACGATTTAGAGGAAACAGTAAGTGTAAAAACCTTTCATACTAGAAATAAAAATTTAAAGCAAAAATCTCTGTACATAAAGTGTGAAAGTCTCCATTTCTTTCTTTTCTTCCACAATTTTAGGAGGTTCTGTGGTAAGGGTTCTCAAAGTGTGCTTCTTGGACAAGGACAAGCAGAAATGCAAATTCTCAGTTCCACCTCAAACCCACTGATGCAGAAACTCCCATGTGGGGCCAGCATTCAGTCTTAATAAACTCTGGGTGCTTCTGAGGTTATTAAAGTTGGCTAGCCACTGCTTCAAAGTGGTCAATTGATCAGAATGTTCACAGAGACAGCATGTGCTTTTTTTCCTGAAGTACTGCTCCAGGAGGTCCGTCCCTCCTTCTCAGTTTTTTGCATTTCCTACAGTGTAGGTATAGATCCAGTCCCTTTGTTATGAATTCGTGTTAAAGTCACATTCTGACAGCCTGGATAGTCAATGTGGGGACAGTGTGTATGTACAGATTTAGTCTGAAGGGGAAATGGCCAAAAGGCTTACAGAAAATCTTCTGTAAATGGGCAGTACAGAGAGAGCAAATGTGATAACTACCGAGGAAGTAAGTCTCCATCATGGAAGCTCAGCCCAGCAGTAGAATAACCCCACGTTCAGTTAGGGTGAAGGAAAAATCTTAGCAGCACAAGCAGTCATGTCATCTCTGTGAAAGCTGGAATGTCTGTCTCGTTGAACTTTCTATCCCCAATGCCTAGCACAGAGGCTGGCACATGGTATGTCCTGAGTGAATAGTTGTGAACTCTAGGAAAAACAACAAACTCGGGATAAAAAAAAGATACAGAAAAAAATTAAAAGTACATACAATAAGGAAAGAATATAAGAATAGATTTGTCAAGTCTACATGTAATAAAACTCCCCATCAGCATTAATAATACAATAACAATTAGCAGACATTAAGAAATGCTGGGATTCTGTTCTCTATACACATATACAAGAAATTAAATGACGACAATTAAGTTTAAAACATTTAGTCACTGGATTACAGGTTCTTGGACAGACAACATTTGCCCTCTCTCTGTATAAGAAGATATGTCTTTAGTGTTCATGCAAATTGTACATTATATTTATATTAAGTTGTAATGTTTGTTTATTAAGGAAGTTTAGTGCAAAGTTGGTGATAACAATATAATTAAGTGAATCTTGAGCAAATTCTTTTTGTTTTGTTTTGTTTCAAGCCCAGATTAGGAAGATATTAATTATGAAGGATATCAGGAAACTTGACTGGCTAAGATAAATTTTCTCTCATTGCATATATTAGGTTGAACCACAAGAAATTTCTGTTTTTATAAGTTCAAAGTGATTAATTCTTGGCAATTTCATATAGTTCCACCTAATAAAATGTATTTTTTGGCAACCACTAACTTTTTAAAATTATGCAAGTTTCAAAAAAATATAGAGGATAACGTAACACCATAATACTATTATATGCACCACACTAACTTTTAAAAAAAATCAGCATTTTGTCAGCATTTCCACATATGATTGCAGATACCAGGGAGCATACTAGGAGTGGTGGGAGGGTATGGTGGGACATTAGGGGTGTTCCATTTCAAAACACTACATATGTGGTGGCTCCCCTGGAGTACGCTCTAAACAGACTTATACTTGTAAAGTTTGTAACAATCCATTTTGAAAGAAATATAAAACTTACACAGTTGAAACATATTCTTTTATTTTTCATGAATCCTATACCCTCCAAGTGGAAAATAAATCTAAAGTTAATGTATATCTTTTCTATTAGTATTTTATACATTTTAAAAAAATACTTCCTTTAAAAGATGAGTCTTGCTCAACAGTCTATTAATAGTCTTTGTAACTCTTATCAAATTATCATCATTAACACATTATACCCCACCTAGTTTAAAAGAAAATTTAAGAGAAAAACATCTAGGTCAAATTTTTCCAAGTGTGATTTCTGGTGCATAATTTGGATAACTAGTTCAAAACGTAGATTCCTAGACTCCACTTCCCCCGTACTCTAAGGAAATAATGCCAGAGAATATTTCCAAGTGATTCTCGCACTCACTGAAGTTTAGGAACTCATTATTTGAGAAGAAATAAATAGCCAAGTGCATGTAAGCTATCTAATTTTATACCTAAAACTAAAAACTTATGTCCTGAATATGTAATAAGTATATTTATAATGGTAGTTAGAGCTCAAATAGGTGAATAATTTTATTCTCTTTTTCTCCACAAGAAAATTTAATATGTCATCGATCAAAATATATGTCATTATTTTATGTACCACTAAAAAAAATAAAAAATAAAAAACAAAAAAAATCTACCAATTAAATCATGGCCAATTTCTCTTATCACGTAAAATTTTTATATTTATTGAAAGAGCTGTTCTAGATATCTCAACATAGAAAGTATGTAACCTGTTCTGATGATCTTGAAACCTTTAGCAGTTTTACTATTGAGAGCATAATTTTGAGGCATGTCAAAACTATCCTATGGGATAAGACTTCAGTTTCATATCTGCACCAGTTCAATCACTTGCCGTAAGTTATGCAGGTTTTGATCAAAATTAGAAGTTTCTCACAAATAGATAAATGATAACCTAATGACAATCCTGTATGATACCTGAATCTCATGACTTAGCGATTTCAGATATTCAGGATTTTGAGATTTCTTTTAGTTATTCCAGAAAATTGCCATGTTTTTTCGCCCCCTGCATTTGGTTGTAATAGTGGTATGTGCTACTGGGTAGCTTTCTTGTAAAGTTTCCTCATATGTGTATCCCTTACAGTGTGATATTGCAGCTCCTGCTGTCAAGGAAGCAGTCTACTTCTCCAACCCTTGTACCTGCCTTGGCCTTGTCACTTGCTTGGGCTAACAGAATGTGATAGAAGTGATACCGTACCAATCGGGAGCCTAGCCCTCAAGAGCACTCGCACATTTCTTCTTTCTCTCTTTGGACATCTGTTACTACCATGTGAACAAAGTTCTGTCTAGCCTTCTGGAAGATTTGAGACTATGTGGACCAGAGCATTCCTCCATAACAAATATGTGCTTCACATTTATGCCCTGCTTGTTTTGTTTCTAAGCATTTCTGGGTAAAAGTAAGATTTCATTTTAAAGCAGAAGCAGAGTGTAATCTTTTTGAAGCTAATATAAAATGGCAATTAAATTCAATACAGTAACTATCAATAGTACACATAACTCAAAGTGGTGACAATGTGAACAGCTATGACAAGTTTGTACATGCATGGCAATGAATATGTTGTCGCCGTCCCCCGTCTGAGAGTGATTCCAAGATGCTTCATATTTCAGAGATAGAAAAATAGATGCAAAACGTTCACACTAGGTAAATCTGCATATAAAAAATTAAAACAAATAAAAAAACTTTGGTATCTGGTTTCAAATGGCTTAAGACACTAGATTTAATGGAGGCTTTTCTTTCACAAGAATTCAATAGCTAAAAACTGAACAATAAGCTTGATCTTGACTAGAAAATTTAAGTATAAAGAGTTTCACAAAAATAAACCAAAAGATAATTGATTTGAAATAGACTAGACTTGAAAGGTGGGCACAGGTAACCAGCCTGAGGAAAGCAGATCTTTGCTCATTTACCACCTCCCTGGAAAGAACATCAATGACTGTTTCACTCGAATAGTAACCCCTGTTACTCTCTATCCTCTTAGTCTTCACAGCATTCACTATCACCTGAAAATCTGTTATGCGTGCAGGTTTGTTGTTTCTAACCCACTAACTGTGTTTACTGCTGTATCTCTAGAACCTAGGAAAGTGTTTGATATATAGTAGGTGCTCAATAAGTTTTGCTTAATAAATGAATTAATGCATGCAAACTATTGCTAAGCTATGTAGCTCACATTTATGTATTTATTTTGTACATATATTGGTACATACATTGTTTATAGTAAAATAATTATGTTTGTATCCTAAAAACCTTAAATGAGACTTTGTAACTGTTGGGATAACGCACAATGAAGAATGAAGATGGAGTAAGGACTTGGGGAGGGTGATGTGGGGAGTGGTGATGTGTGTGTGTTTGGGGTGTGTGTGTATGTGTGTGTGTGTGAGAGAGAGAGACAGAGACAGAGAGACAGAGAGACATATAAAAACAGAGATAGAAACAGAGACAGACAGAGACAGAGAGAGAGACAGAGAGAGAGATAGAGAGAGAGGCACATTCCTAAAATGAATACTATTGAAATGCTTTCAATATGCTGAGAGATGTATTAAAGACAAAAGTCTTGTAAGTACGTTGCCACACTAGGCTTCAAGGAGCTGATGGCTTTTGATCTATGTCTTGAAGATGAGGTAATATTCCACATTTTAAATTGAAGAATTTTCAGCTCAAGTTATGTTTAAAGCAAAGGTAGAACTGTGGGAAGGCATCAGGCATGTTCTAATATGCTGAGGAGACGAATTTTTTGACATGCAGGATAATAGAAACTGTTTGAAAATAGAAAAAAATGGAGATATAGTTTTGGAGCCAAAACTATAGATGCCTTTGGAATGAGTTTAGGCTTTATTTGAAAGAAATGGCCAACTTGAAAGCTTTTGGTTATGAAAGTGACACTTCAGAGCAGCATACTAGCTGTATAGACAGATAGATGTCTCTCCAGCTCCCTATGTTTCCGCTACCTATGCTATTTATACAAAGCATGGCAGTGAGGCTGAGACCTGCAGTAACAAAGGTAGCAGACCTGCGTGTGTACTCTGTGATCTGGTTCTTTTTTCACTTTGTCCAGGCAAAAACTAGCACCTTTGGCAAGGCCTAGAGGCAAATATGAAAACCGGGTTTTGTCTTTTTTCAATTGTCATGTCTACTAGTATAATTGTTGATAAGATAAAACAAACATTTAAAAGTAGTTTTTAAGAAACTTGAGCAAAAGTAGTTTTTAAGAAACTTGAGCACTAGAAAAATGGTTAAGATTTATATTCAGATGAGGATTGGTCCTTAAAATGTAAATATTTCTACTGATATTTCAGTTTTTAAAAGAATTTTAGTTTTATTGAGGACCAATTGACAAAAAATTGTAAGATATTTAAATTGTACAACATGATGATTTGATATATGTATATATTGTGAAAGGATCCACCCTTGTCTAGTTAATTAAAAAATCTATCACCTCACATATTTATCTTTTCTTATGTTTGAGAATATTAAAGTCCTAACTCTCTTAGCAAATTTAAATTATGCAATACAGTGTTAACAACTATAGTCACTGTATTTTACATTAGATCCTCAGACCTTATTTATCTTCTATCTGGAATTCTATGCCCTTTTATCAACTCCTTATTTTCCCCGCCTCTCCTAGCCAGCCCCTGGCAACCACTTTTCTATTCTCTGTTTCTATAGGTTTGACTTTTTTTTTTTTTTTAGGTTTCCTCATGTAAGTGAAGTATTTGTCTTTCTGTGCCTGACTTATTTCACTTAGCATAATGCCCTCAAGGTCCATCTACATTGTCCTAAAGGACAAGATTTCTTTCTTTCTCATGGGTAAATAATACCCCATCCCATCCCATCCTTTCCCATCCATCCCATCCCATCCCATCCCATCCAATCCCATCCCTTCCCATCCCATCCCATCCCATTCCATCCCATCCCTTCCCATTCCATCCCATCCCATTCCACCACATCTTTATCTATTCATCCATGATGAACACTTAGGTAGTGAACATGAGTGCAGATATCTCTTTGAGATCTTGCTTTCGTTTCCATTGAATATACACTCAGAAGTGGGATTACTGGATTATATTGGTAATTCTTTTTAAAATTTTTTTGAGGAAACTCCATACAGTTTTCCATAGTGGTTCCATCAGGATACACCAACAGTGCACAAGGGTTCCATTTTTCCAAATCCTTGCCAATACTCTCCTCCCCTTCCCTTTTGATAATAGCAATTCTGACAGGTGAAATGACATCTTATTGTAGTTTTGATATATTTCTCCGATTCTTAGTGATGTTAAGCCTTTGCTAATAAATGTATTAAAGTTAATAAATTTGTGGTAACATTTCTGGGTCCTCTTTTCTGAGAATAATGCTTTGCTGTGTATATAATTCTAGATTAAAAGCTGTTTTCGCTTAGAATTTTAAACTTTGGTTCCTTGTCTTCATGTATTCAGTGTTGTTAATGGCAGCTTTGTGGTTCATGTAATTGTAAATTTTTATGTAGTCTTTTATTTCCCCATTCTCTCTGGAAGTTTTTTTATTATTTTGCCTTCATGCTTGTTTAGTGTTTGGGAGTAGGTTTTAGTTTTTGCTATTATTTTTCTTATTTTGTTCCTAAAATGCAGGCAGTTTTAAGAGTTTTATCTTTCTTTATTTCTAGGAAATTGTCTTCCGGGTTTTGTTTTTGAAAATTGCTTTTCTCATCTTTATTTTCTCATCCTATAAATTCTATCAAATGGATATTGGAACTTTTATTTTAAGGCAGACATCATAAAGTGGTTACTAAGAAGCTAACCACAGTTTGCATAGTGTATCTAGCCTGCATAATGTTCTGAAAATAAATAATTCAGATATTTTAAACTAGTACATTTTGCGGATTTTTGGCATTTTTGGAAAATTGGAAAATCTGGCAAACTGAATACGCATTCCTGAATGAAAGTAATTGACAAGTAGTAACAGGCTCCACTCTTAGGTAGGTTGTACATGTTCCAGAGTGTCTCTGTTATTTCTGCTTCCCTGTGTTCTTCTGACCTTAAGCTCAAATATTAGTTTCTGTGCATCATCATGCTAGGTTCCCCCTCCCCTTTTTTTTAAACTAGAGAGATATTCTCTTTGTGTATATGTTTCAGAGTAGGCACAGGAAAGAAAGTTAAATTTGTTTCAAAAAAATTAAAGATTATTTTTAGTGGAAGTAAAGAATTTGTCTACATTTATAGTGTTAATAAATTGTCTGTTGAATAAATAAAGTGGAAAGCGTCACTATATATATACATATATATGAATTATATATATATATATATATATGTATGTAAAACTAAGAATTATCACTGGTGACAGACGTATGGCAATTTTCATGATGAAAAACTTAGTTGACTGAAATATGGACTAAAATTTCCAGAGGCTTAATTTTTTAATATAAATGCATATAAAGTAAATGATGTAGCTGTGATAAAGTAATGTGAATTAGGTTAAAAAATTGCCCATATGGCATTTTTATTATAGATGGTAGTTTTATAAAAGAGTATCTTTTGGAGGCAATAGAGATTATATGTCTGAACAGAAACAAGCACTGAAAATGTAAGTCAAACTTGAGAAAGGGCTAAGAATTTACAATCTATGTTGGAAGAAAAATATTTATGGTATTGTTTCTTGTAGCTGATGATAATGCAACTGTAAATAATGCCAGCCATTTAGATGGACATTATTTATCATCAGTAAAAAAATTTATATGACAATAACATTTGGAGATGGTATTTGTAACAGTGACAGAATTACTTAATTCTTAGGGTTGAGAAAAATGTAATGTAGACTGATCATCAAAATTGGTGTGTTTGTAGATGATGCTTAAGTGATGATCTATGCTAGATTTTTAAATAAACTTATATAGAGAGCAATAACATTTTGCAGAGATTAAAAGTTAGGTCTTTATGTTCCATTATTCAGAAGTAGTTTTGTCAAAAAAAGTTAAAAATAGAACATATAATAAACTTAAACTCTTTTTAAAATTTTAAAAGTATTTCCATTTTGCCATGGCCTATATGTTTCACAATTGATGCCATTCCTACACACATAAACCCCTGGGGCCTTACCTTCTGTTTTTCCCCTTGCTTAACCACTTCAGACACTTTAGGGGCCGAGTCCTACCTCTGCCTTAGGATCTTTGCATCTGCTTTTTCCTCTGCCTGCAAAATTCTGCCACAAACCGCTATGGGGTGGCTCCTTACCTCATCTGCGTATTTCTCAGTGTGCCTGGCCAGTATATTTAACACAGCACCTCCCACCTTCTACAACCTGCCAACACTCATGTCGAATTGCTATTCTGTTTCTCTCTGCACATCCATACATTCTTAGTGCCTATATTTTTCATTTTCTATTTCACCTCCTCCCCCAGAAAAACACTTACACCCACATATGTGCTTAGGAAGTAAACTCCACAAAGACAGAGTATATTGCTTTCTAATTTTGTTTTAGTTTTGTTCAGTTTTTGATTTTTGTTTTTCATTCTCAAAGGTTAGAAAAGTGGAATATAAAAGGTGCTTAATAATTATTTGTTGGGTGAATAAATGAACTAAGTTAATTGGATATTTTTTAAGATTTTAAACCTTAGCCAACTTGAGAGTTTGCTTAATTGACTGGATACACAATATTATAGTCTGGAAGTTATTTGGCTTGGCGAGGTTATGGAGGCAAAGCCATTTTTAAACTACTGAGAGATGTCAACCAGAGCAAAATCATCACCTCAGCTCACCAGCAAATGTTGAATTATGGAACTAATCTTAACACACATTGTTAAATATTCTTCCAAATAAAATTTTCTCAGTAAGCATGTACACATATATTTGCATAAGTGTATAAGTTGATTTGTTTGTCCCCAACAAATGTATCTGTTTGGAAAACTCATTTGACTCCCTTTCTGTGTTGACATTTATTTCTCAAACGAATGTGATTTCCTGCATTCTTTTTCAAAAATTGGACTATTTGTGAATATTGAATTCCAAAATGAATCTCTGACTTAAATCATTACGAATGAAACTATCACTATTGGGTTTGCCTTTCTTAGTTATAACTGGTAGTGTCAGTAAAAACTTAAGAATAAAAGTTATTGAATTTCAGTGCAATATGGTAGTGTAAACAAAATATAACATCAGAATATTAGAATTATGGAAATATTTGAGAACTACTGTAAGGTATTATAAAAATTCCATTCATATTTTTGATGATGAATGAAATAAAATATTGTTCCTAGGTAAGGAGTCAAGTCTCAACTCTTTATTGCCTATTTATTCTCCAAAAAATAAAACTCCTTATTGACATTTTAAGGCAGAGAGAAAAAGTCCAGTTCTTCTGTTTATATAGAGGAGTAAAATAGTACAAAAAATATAATATTTAAATACTTTATTATTTTTAATCTTTATGTTTTAACTTATAAATAATACCTAATTTCATACATGCTTAGATTTTGAAACATACTTATATGTAAAATAACCCAGGCTTTAAAATTTACTTTATTACTTCCTTGTAGAGCTACATGCATTTGAGCTCGGTTTTCTTATGACGTTATGGAAAATGCGCATAGAACTGAGCCTTCCAATATTATATAAAGTGGAGGGCTTTGCCCAGAAGGCGCAATGCCTCTTCTAGCCTTTCTAGTTCTTTCCAAGATTCTATGATTTCACATGAGAAACATTTTTCAGACTTTTTTTTTTCTTTCTTTCTTTGTTCCTGAATGGTTAAAAGACTGACGTTCTTTGCAAAGGTGTGAAAGTAGGATTGTGTACCAAGTTTTCTTTGTATAAACTTTAAGTAGAGTTACCTTTTCTCAGCCATTCCTTATTCCTGAGATTTTGAAGGGATAATCAGATCTTCCCTTAGCTGTGGAATGCCTTATTCACATCCTCAATGTGAGAGCCTAAACTTTTAATCTATTCACATTTATTATAACTATTGTACTTTCATTTTTGTCTTTTTTATTTATGCTTTTTATTTTCTGCAAATATTTTCTTGCTCTTCATTTTGTAGTTTCATGACACTATTCTTTGCCTTTTTTTTCCCCCTTTGTTATCGCTTTCAAGTTTTGTTATCCTGTTTTAAATTTAGTTATGTGATTTACATCTAGTTTTTACATGCTTTTACTTTTAAATTTTTTAATCAATTGATTTTGGGATATTTTGTGAGATGAGATTAAACTTGATATATTTGTTTAAATTAACCAATTTTTAAGTAACATTTAACAGATAATGTGGTACTTAACATAAACTTGGGATTTCTTTATAAACCTTATATTAAACTTTAGCATATATATTTATTTCCCATTATTTATTATTTTTAGTCTGCATGTTTATTCTTATGCAAAATATCACTACATTTTCAAAATATATTAAATATCTGTCAAGAGTGTTTTATTATCTTACTTCTAAATACTTTCAGAGCTATTTTTATGTATTTATTTTTTCTTGTGGATTTCAAATTACTTGACCAATTCCAGAATATTCCATTTGAGATTTTATTTATAATTTTATTAAATTCATATATTTAGTTAGGAAAAAATAGTGTTATAAAATTTATATTTTATTTTAGAAATATTGCCTTTTCATCTCACAATTAAAAGTTCTTAGCTTTCTATATGTAAGTGTTACATATTTGTGATTAAGCCAGTCTGATTTTTGTTCCATATAAAAATTATATGCACACATATATATATTATTCTTGAAATTTAAAAATTTTACTAAGATATATTTATGTTTTAATTTTCACCTATTTTGTATATTATGAACTAGTAAGCTGAATTTTTTTTTTTAGTCATGGTAAGTTTTCTTTATTATAATTTTACTTATTGGTTTAACTCAATTTATTAAAATTATATTTTCATCTTGAATCTTTGAAGAGAAAAAACTTCTCTCTCTCTTTTCTCCATGCCTATTATATTTTTTATTATTGGTATATCTGTGTCCTTTTATTTTTCTTTCTCTGAAATCTGGAAGAACTTTTGAAGTTGTTCTTTGTATCATATATTAACAAGTTAACTTTCTGAGACATTTTTGTTCTTTAAATTATTTTTACAGTTGATTTAAATTAATCTCTTGCATTTTTCTATTCTTAAAATGATTTTTTAACTTGCTCTTTTATCTCAGGCTTTATCTTTGCTAATTTTCTTAATCTGAGCTACTTCTCTTTTTGATATTTTAATATTGTTTCATATAGGCATTTATATCTGATTATTTTTGAAGACATGAAGCAGATATTTTTGAAATACTCATATATTTTCTATGTTAAATTATTTTTAAGAGATTTATTCTCTTCTGAAATAATAATGCTGTTCTTTTCTTTTTAATTGAACTCTTAATAGTTTCCACCCTAGTTTAATTATTCATATATGAAAGAAGATAACTTTTTTGGTTAAGCATTTGCTAAAAATAGGGTGCTTTGATTGTCTTTAGAGCCCTCTTCAAGTGCTTGGTGTTAACAGATTCTCAAATCTAAAAGTGAGTTGATATGTACAGTGCGTAGTCTAATTTCTGGTATCGACCAGTTTTGATCTTACATTGTTTGTGCTGAAGCTGTAATTTTTTTTCCCTGCCTTTCTCCCTTTCTCCTCCCCTTTCTCCTCCTCTTCCTTTCTTACTTTGTGTGTGTGTGTGTGTGTGTGTATTTCAGAGAATTGATTTTCAAACAAAACAAGTAAAGTGGTTTTAGATTTTCTCCAGTTTTAGACTCAGGTTAAAGCAAGTGAGAGGTTTAGACTCAGGTTAAAGCAAGTGAGGCATTTGTGTTCAGTACAACACCTAAAGGGGTAACAAAAAAATTTAGTAATCAAAACAAATAACAATTGTATATAAAATATTGCATATCTTATTTTATTTCCATTTAATTTATTGAGCTAACATCAATTAAAAACATTATATAAACATCATCTATCTATTGCATTGTGTGCTTACCACCTGTTATCTTGTCTCCCTCCATCACCATGTATTTGACTCCTTTTACCCTCTTCATCTTCTTCCAATCTATTCCCCTCTGGTTACCACACTTCTATCGTCTGTATCTGAGTTTAGTTGTTTGTTTTGTTCATTTGTTGCTCTCTGTTTTATGTCGCATGTATGAGTGAAATCATATGGTTCTTGTCCTTTTCCATCTGACTTGTTTTGCTTAGATACTCTCAAGATCCATCCATGTTGTCACAAATGGCACTAATTCATCTTTTCTTATGGCAAGGTAGTATTCCATTGTATTTATGTACCACCCTTCTTTATCCATCAAAGAACATTTAGATTGTTTCTATGTCTCGGCCATGGATTATGCTGCAATGAACATAAGTGTATGTATATCTTTACAAATAAATATCTTCAAATTTTTCAGGTAGATACTCAGAAGAATTACTGGGTCATATGGTAGATCCATTCTTAATTTTTTGAGGAACCTCTATTTGTTTTCTATAGTGACTGTACCAATTTATATTCCCACTAGCAGTGTATGAGGGTTCTTTTTTATCTACATCCTCTCCAGCACTTGTTATTGCGTGTCTTATTAATAATAAGTATGAGATGATATCTCATGGTATTGATTTGCATTTCCTTTATAGCTAGAGAAATTGATATTTAAATTATTTAAATAATTAAATTATGATGCAATGGCCCATGGGTTGTCCCTGTTCTGGTAAATAGAGTTTTATTGCAACAAGGGTTGGAATTAGGGTGACTTGAGTAAGACAGAGTCATGCAAATGTAGGGTTCCATTCTGACTTTATTTAAAATTTTGATATTGTTTTCATCATTGATTTTTGTATTTAAAAATGTTAAAATATTATATATCTTGATTCCTGAGCTTTTTTGGTGTCCCTTTAAATATTGTATTTGAGGAAAGTGCTTATACATCTTACCTTAGTCCTAGTCTTAAGCTGGAGATTTTATTCAGTAATACATGTATCTGAGTTCTACCTTGAACCTATTGATTTTAGATAATGGTGTCCAGAGGAGCCTGTCACATTCTCCCATTCCTCTCTCCAGTCTTACTCCTCTTCCCTTCCCCACTAAGAACTGCAGAATAATATTCATCTTAGAAAATAAAAGTGTGGTTTTTCTACAGAAACTCCATCTAAGATTTTAGCAATTTCTTCTCATAAGCTACAGATCCTTTCTGTGAACACCACCATATGCTTTCCTAATATCTTTCTATTTCTGCCTAATGTACCAGAAAGTATCTAAATGAGTGATGTCAAAGAAAAACTGACAATGTGGATATGTGTATTAGTCTGCTCTGGCTGTCTAAACAAAATAACAGACCGAATGGCTTAAATAACAGACATCTGTTTCTCATCTCACAGTTCTGGAGGCTGGAAAGTTCAAGATCAAGGTATTAGCTGATTTAGTTTCGGCAGGACCCTCTTCCTGGCTTGTAGATGGCTGCGTTCTCACTGCTCCCTCACATAATGGAGAGTGGGAGCTCTGATGTCTCTCTTTCTATAAGGGTACTAATCCCATCATGAAAGTTCCACCCTCGTGATGTCATCTAAACCCAATTATCTCTCAAAGCGTCATCTTCAAACATCATCACATTGGGGAGCTTCGACCCATGAATTTTTGGAAGACACAGTTCAGTCTATAGCCATATGTGACTCTGATAACTTTAGAATGTGATTCTCCTGAATTGGGGAGCAGAGTGTAGTATAGTGATGATTGTGGAAGAAACTATCTCTGTTTCCCTGTAGACCTTAAAATTTTAAGATATATGTAG
>NW_011888824.1:9500443-9503141 GCF_000151845.1 Pteropus vampyrus | reverse complement strand
TTCTATAAGGGTACTAATCCCATCATGAAAGTTCCACCCTCGTGATGTCATCTAAACCCAATTATCTCTCAAAGCGTCATCTTCAAACATCATCACATTGGGGAGCTTCGACCAATGAATTTTTGGAAGACACAGTTCAGTCTATAGCCATATGTGACTCTGATAACTTTAGAATGTGATTCTCCTGAATTGGGGAGCAGAGTGTAGTATAGTGATGATTGTGGAAGAAACTATCTCTGTTTCCCTGTAGACCTTAAAATTTTAAGATATATGTAGATAATCTTAGTTTTTTACTATCTCCTGATCATTTCCCTGCTTCGTATTAGGAAGACTCTGCAATCTGGCTTCTTTCCTTAATCTACCTTTATTAGTACTAGGATTAGTTAAGTTTACTTCTTTGGAAAAAGAAGGTTGTCTGGCATTCTCACTCAAACACGCTGTTATAAAGTGTTTGACTTTTTCTTTTTTTAATCTCCAGAGAAAATGCAACAGAGATTGTAAACTTGTTGCCACCTTGACTTGGAAAGATAATTCTTGTTTAATTGCATTACTTCTTAGAACTACTCATTTACATACTTCTTTTCCCTTTTAATGACACATGTAGAATAATTTGTTTCTAATATTTTGACTATATATCTCAAATTTCAGTCTTAATTACATAATGGATTTCTTCTCAGTTTCTTCACAGTGACTGATTCGAGAATCTTAGAATTTCTATCACCCAATTCTAACAGTCCCTTACCATTTTCTTCTTGCTGTATGTTACTGCTGTTGCTACTGGCAATTTGGATTATATCATATTTTTTCTCACTTGTAAAATCAAAAAACAATGCTAGTGAAGACTTAATATCTGGTTTCTAGTCTGAATTCCACATGTTTCCAGATGTGTGATCTAGCACAACCCACTGAACTACTTTGGCTCTCAGTTTTCACACCTATATTATACTGAGGGTGCATCACTGCTCTAGATGCTAAATAAATTTTGGTAGCTTCATAGTGAAACAACAGAATCTCCAATTGAAAATGATTTTTATATCATAGCTTATAATATGCAGCCTTTTCTTTAAAAAGACTCAAAGATGCATTAAAAGACGAAACTTCAAAATAGCGTAATCAAACTCAAAGGTTATATAATTACTAAAGGAAGGAAAAACAATAATTATGGAATAGATTTCTTGAGTGAGAAAATGATTATCAGGATTTAGTTAAACTTTACTTTCTAATACAGAAAAATTAGAATAAAGCTTCATACCACCTACAGAATTAGTCCCCCAATTAAAAATTCAGGGGCTCTACCAAACTGGAAAAAAAAAAGTATCATTATCTAGTCTTTGCCTATTAGTCTATGAAGTATAATATTTTTCCTAACTACTCTCTTGCATCATGTGTTAATGACAGACAAAAACTACAACTCCCAGGAAACTATGGGCTGGAGAAAGTTGCACATTTACAGGGATGCAGTAGATTCAGGGAGCCGTGATTCTGTAAGTGAAAGGTTTTGTGGGTGGACTGCAAATACTTTCACAGCAATGCTTATTTGGAATTATAGCTTAAGCACTCTTATTTAATATAATGGGATGTACAGATTGGCTGGTTATGTTTTTTGTTTTACTTTAAATTTTAAAAATATTTCTAAAATAAAAATGTATATAATTAAGATGTACAACATAATAATTTGATATACATATACATAGTGAAAGGAATATTACAGTTGTTAATATATATTCTCACAGTTATTTTATTTTTTTTTAATGGGAGCACCAAAATCTAATCCCAGGGCAAATTTCCAATATTCACTAACAAACAATAATTTAAATATTTCATTGTAATTAACTATAATAAAATATATACATGATTTATATTTAATAAAATCAGTAATTTTCCCTTTTTTAGAAGACACACGATTTTTGCATCATAGCCCTTCTATTTATTCATTATAACATTGATGACTACAGATTCAATCCTTTTCAATATAACGATAAACTATGTGGAGGATGTCTTTCTACATCTTTATTTTTATATATATATCCAATTTTTCTCTATATGAATATTTTGGCTTCTGTCAATCCAGTTTTTTGACTCTGAATTTGCATCTTCAATCTTCTAATGATAATGAGTACATCTAGTTTTTCTTGGAAAAATGATTTTATACTTCTACTACATTATAAACAATGTCTTTGTTGGAGACTCTTTAGGGTCCAGATTTTTGTCTTAAGTTTATCTTTCACAAAACACAATCATATTTTTAAATAAGTAATTTCTTCAAATATTTCAAAATTTTTTCAAATAGGTAGCATCAAGGATTATAACATGCCATTTATGATCCTCAAAACTGGTTTAGGGAGCTGTATTACCTATACGGTTTCAAATCTTTAGTTAAATATTCTTTAAGTGTTTCTATTCATAATGTATTTTTTAAAAAAATTTTTACTAAATCAGAGTCAATTCAGGTTAATTTTTATGACCATTAGTCTATTGGTAAAAATAATTTCTATTTTATATTTTAGAATTTCTTGAATAGCCAATAATAAAAAGCAACAGTTTGTGAATTCCAGTTGTATTGCCTTAGGTTGGTTTTTTCATTAATTATTTTTACTATCTTTTATGCATGCTCTACTTTGTGTGTAATTTTAGTGGGTAAATGATATGATTTAGAGTTATTTCATCTATATTGTAGAATTATCTGCAATTGAATTTT
>NW_011888824.1:9496912-9499208 GCF_000151845.1 Pteropus vampyrus | reverse complement strand
TTTCTTTTCCTTTCACCATTTGACATTTTGCGCTACTCATTAAGAGAACTAATATAATGTAGAAGTCATTCATAAAAGGTAGGAGAAAATAAATTCTGCCAAAACTCTAGCAAGACTGTCTGTCACCCATTTTGAATCGAGAAAGCACTTATTTTACAGCATATGAGTATGTGATGAATATATGCAGGACTTTTCCACACCAAAATGCCTTATGTGGGAGCTGTTATTTTGAAATTCAGCTGCTATAAAACTTTTCTACACTTTTCAGTTTGAACAAATATGACATACTTTCAAGGAATTCACTCTGAGAATGTTAATGGTCTTTCTTTGTGACTGTTATGTGATTTCTAATGCTTTTCTGTAACAATGTAATCAGAAATCCTCTCTACTTTCCTCTCTCACAAAGTCCAATCATAAGTGCAAACAATGCATTGATCAAAAGTTGTAGAAATAAGTTTCTACATTAGTATCCAGATTAAGCTTTTATATAGGTTTCCATAATTACAACCGCTAAGGACAAACATATGCTGACAGGCACTATGGTAATTAATTAGAATCAACTGGGACGGCAGGGTACTTAATGTCTGTAATCTGTCAGAGTCATCCTTTTTGGAAGTATGAGAAAAAAAATAATTTGTAAGAGAAAGTAAAGGGCGGGTTAAAGGGAATCTGGAAGAAATTTAAAGAATTTTGAAAAGGAATTTTAAGGCAACACATTTTGCTTAGATTCATCAGTGTCAAAGAATTTCTACTGACTACCTTCAAATGGAACTGGGAATTTGTGTACCATGATGTTATATCTTGTATTCAATGCTGTGGCTTTTGTCAATCTATTACTGGCATCAAAAGGCAGGAAAATATCTGTTTTATGTTATCTAAGGGGAAATATATGAGAGATAACATTTTAATATATTTTATGCATGTATTTGAAAAAGGAAAGCAAATAATCTTACCTTTAGCTGTGCTTTATTGAGCAGAGAAAGGGTGAAATTATTGGCATGGCAGTATACTGGGCTTACAACTAAAAGGAAAAAAAAAACATTGCAGAGATAGCAAAGGCAATATATTTAACCATCATTTTTTCTTTCCACTCCCTGCAAGTAATTATTTAGCAGTAAAATAATGGAAATAGAATTTAAATCTTGAATGATGACTACATGTGGAAGTCACAGGTTATGTCCAAGGGGAGTCACAGAACTTGGAATATTGTGAGGCTACATCTCACCTCAGTGGAATGAAATAGGCTGGCAATTTGACACTGGCTGCAGTTGAAGTGTTTCTCTGTCTATGCCTACATATTTGGCATGATTGATTCCAAGGCAAATTTATAAGGAATACTTTTAGATTTTCAAGAATTGTCATTTTTTAATATCTCTTTTTATCTCTCCAGCAAAAACTGCTCTTTTTGATTTAGTTGCCTGAACTATGTATGTATAGGAGACAACTGACAAAAGATACTTAGAGCTGATATTTTGGAGTAAAGAAATGTCAATAGGGACTCTTGTTCTGTTTTATTTATTTATTGTTTGTTTGTTTGTTTATTGGGGGATGTATATTTATTTCTCTAAGCACCAAAATCTGACATGGAAAGACTGGAGAGTAAATTATGAGTGTATATCTATATCTAGATATAGCAAATAATATTAAAGGAAATAAACACAGAAAAGACAGCCTTGGGCCTGCAAGTGATTTGTTGACAGTTTGACAATGAAATATGTGCAATTTGTAGAAATAGACAGAAGTTTCAAGATGGCATAGTAAGCAAAAACAAACAAGCAAACAAAACAATATTTTAAAGAAAGTCTGCGTGTACATTTGTAAGATAGGAAATACTACAGTAGTCCCTCCTTATTCACGGTTTTGTGTTCCACGCTTTCAGTTACCTGTGGTCAACCATGGTCTAAAAATATTAAGTGGAAAATTCAAAAAGGAAACAATTCATAAGTTTTAAATTTCATGCCTTTCTGAGGAGCGGAATGAAATCCACTCCATCTACCTGAGATGTGAATCATCCTTCATTTCCCGTATCCATAACGTACAGACCACCCACCCATTATTCACTTAATAGCCATCTTGGTTGTCAGATTGACTGATGCAGTATCAGAATACTTGTGGTCAACTAACCCTTATTTTACTTCATTATGGACCCAAAGCACAAGAGTAGTGATGCTGGCAATTCAGATATACCAAAGAGAAGCCATATAATTGTTTTATCTCATTATCAGTTACTGTTGTTGTTTACTACAGATTCTGATTTATAAATTAAAATTTATCATAGGTATGTATGTATAGAAAA
>NW_011888824.1:9492867-9495279 GCF_000151845.1 Pteropus vampyrus | reverse complement strand
TATGTATTACACCAAAAACAAGAGAATAACCATGTTTGAATGCTCATCATGGTCTGAGAAATGTAGATTTGAAAATAATTGTTTTTTGGCAATATATTCGGTATCCCAATCTAAGTTAGAGAGAGAACTCAGTGTCTGATTGTACTTTGTGTAAGCAGAGATTGACAGATGAGCTTGGATTCTATGACACAATGAATAAAACACCTTCATGAGAGGCTTAGAGACTAGTGGAGAAGCACTGCTGCAGAATTTAAGTTTTAAAGGAAAAATATGAAGTAGTTGAATGAAAGGATTTTAATCTGGTCAGATCTGAAATTAAGAGGATATATTTTTCATGAAAGAGCCAAATTACATTAAAAATGCCTCAGCAAACTATCTTTGTTGGCAAAGTAAAAACCCTTTTAAAATGGTTTTGAAGGTGATGGTTTTGTTTAAGGATAAAATGTATTGAATACAAGGTAAAAATTAATGGTAAAAGGAGAGTCTTCTAGAGGTGGGTTCCAAGAGTTTTACTTCTCCCAAATGAGAGAAAAATATTTGTGATTATCCTGCAAACAGGCACAAGAATTGGATCTCCCTATGTCATAAAGCAACTTGAGAAATATGAAACACCTCATTCATTTTCCTGCCATATGTATTTTATAACTCTTGCACTATAAATATTAGACTCTTTCCTGGAGTCATCATGGACATATTTTATTTAGTCTCAATATTGTTGATTGTCCACAAATAGTAGAAACTGTAATAGGCCATTTATTAATGATATGTCTTAAGTACTTAGCTTTAATTTGACATATTTATTTAGACTCTGAATCTAACTCCTACAGACTTTGTTGACAAAAAAGCTCACAGAATGATAAGTCTTAGTAATGGCCAAAATGCTGAAGAGACTGTGAAATAAAATCTACAAGTCAAATATATTTGAACAGTATAGTGACAGCTTGAGGAACTATACTTATGAAACATTACATGGGCAACATCTCTTTAGAAACATTAATTTTTAAATTCATTGTGTTTTCATGTTTAATCTTTCAAGTTATACATTGTGATTTTCTGTTGGTATGAGGAGAACAGTAGGGAATTTTAAATTTCTAAATATTATAAACAATAACTATTATGCCATACTATGTTATATAAATGATTCTATTTACCTACAAATTTATTTAAAATATATTTCTTTTATGTACAGAATGCTGAAAAGCTATAAAAATAGTATGTCTAGACGAACTGATTGGTTGCTAATAAAATGAGATGGGTAGAGCAGTGAACTTATAATAAATAAAAGGATGGGAAGTTTTAAGTAACAATTTAGTGGATGCCACAAACAGTTAGATTTAAAGGTCGTTGGCTTCCTGAATTAACTGAATTTTCCTGAATTACCTGAATTTTTAGGTAAGCTTTATTGTAACTTAACTGCCTTTATTGTATCTTAACTGCCTTTAGTTTATCAAGGAAAGAGCGCATGAACTTTGAAATAATAATCTTTGAATGTCATGTTAGAATTAATTTTAAATTTATTGTACTTGAAATTAACATAAAAAATGATCCCACATGGTTTTTATCTATTATTATTGTGGCTCTTTGTTGGCATAGTTAAGGTCCATTCTTCTACAAATAATTCAATGTGACATTTAAAAACTATACAAGGACCTTTGTAAGAATGGTTGAGTTTAAAACTGGGGTAGAAAATAAACAATGAACCTGGAGGATTTTATATTGTCAGAAGATAGGATAGTGGTAAAAACAAAAAGTCAACAATTATGTTGTTATGTTAAAGGTATACTCAAACAAACTCAAAATACTCCCTATGGCTAAAGATAGAACAATTTGAACAACAAATAAATTAAATAAAGCAGGATAATAATCTAAAGTATAAAATAAATATCTATAAGTATGTACTGATACAAATAATTTGATTAAATAAGTAAATAAATGAGGTAGATACTTAATTCTCAAGAAGTTAAAACATAATTCCTCCCTTCTTAAGTTTGGGCTACGCATCATGACTTCCTTCCAAAGAGTACAGTATGAAAAAGGAGGGGAAAAAAAGAGTAACTTTACAATGGAGAAACCTGACAAACCTTACTTCAGCCAAGTGAATAGGGTCAATACTAACGGTGATAAGTCATACTGATAGTATGTACCCTTCATATTAGGAGAGGAAAATGGTACTTTATTTCTGTGGTCTTTCTCACAAAACCCATAACTCCAGTCTAATTATGAGTAAAATATCATACAAATATCTATTGAGGGATATTTTACAAAATGCCTGACCAGTAATCCTCAAAACTATTAAGGTCAAAAATAAACAAAGTCCAAGAAACTGTTACAGTCAAGAGGAGTCTAAGGGCATGATGACTAAATGTAAGGTAGTATCTTGGATGGGATCCTGGAAAAAGAAAAAGAACATGA